>NC_058030.1:640000-695673 GCF_019176455.1 Solea senegalensis
AGAACATGCCGGTCCCACAAGAAGCTACATCATCAGCATCCGCTCCGGGGTTCCAGGCCGCGCTCAGCTGCAGATCCAGCTACTGGACTTGGACCAGGACTCGGTGCCGGTTCTGGTTGAAGAGAGGACAGATTATTCCATTAGAGTGGCACCTGACGGCGATGACCCGGTCACGCGGCTCGTCCAGTCCAGCGGTCTGTCCCACTTCTCGGAGAACCCGGTGCTGTTTGCGCTGCTGCCCCTCATCTTTGTCAACAAGTGTGCCTTCGGGTGTAAGGTGGAGGCGGAGGTTCTGCGGGGCCTCCTCAGGAGCCCCGTGCCCCTGCTCCTCGGGGTTCTGGGTCAGTTCCTGGTGATGCCGCTGTACGCGTACTGCGTGTCCCGACTGGCCTCGCTGCCTAAAGCTCTCTCCCTGGGCTTAGTCATCACCTGTTCCGCCCCGGGCGGCGGTGGTGGCTACCTGTACAGCCTGCTGCTGGGCGGCGACGTCACCCTGGCCATCTCCATGACCCTGGTGTCCACGGTGGTGGCGGTGGCAGCCATGCCGCTGTCCTCAGCCCTGTACGGCCGGTTGCTGGGGGTTCACGCCGCTCTGCACGTGCCCTTTGTGAAGATCCTGGGAACGCTCCTCTTCATCGCTATCCCCATCTCGCTGGGCATGCTGGTCAAGCTGCGTCTGCCCGCCCTCACGCGCGTCCTACTGGCACTCATACGACCCTTCAGCTTCGTGCTCATCGTGGGCGGGATCTTCATGGCCTACCAGATGGGCGCGTCCATCTTGGCCAACGTCCGGCCCCAGATTGTGGCGGTTGGTGTGACGGTGCCTTTGCTGGGCCTGGTGGTCGGCGCCATCTTGGCCAAACTGACAGGCCTGGCCCTGCCGCAGAGTAAGACGGTTAGCATTGAGGTTGGCGTGCAGAACAGTCTGCTGGCGCTCGCCGTCATGCAGCTGTCGTTCCGCAGGGTGGAAGCAGACTTTGCGTCCCAGGCGCCGTTCATCGTGGCGCTCAGCAGCACGTCGGAGATGCTGCTCATCGTTCTCGGGTATTTTGCCCAGCGCAAGTTGTGCGGTTCCGCAGTCCCAAGGAGTGACGCTTGATTGTAGCCACGTTGTTTTTGTTTGTGGAACTCTCTCTGGAAGCACGGACTCTTTCAAACCTGTGGACGTTTGTTTTCTTTGCACCAACAATCGTGGCTCTTGTCTTGACCTTTGTCGTAAAAACCCGACGACGAACGGACCTTTCTGTGATTCTTTTGTTGTCGTTTTCATACTTTTCGTGAAAACCAAATGCCTTCCCCCCCCGATGAGACCTTTTTGTGTTTGTTTTACACAATGTACTTTGTAAATCAAAATTATACTGTGAGGTACTCGGTGTAAATATTACTACGGAGAGAAATACCTATGAAAGAAAAGATATTTTTCTACCAGATTACTTTTTGTAATCAAGAAAAGGAAAAAAAAAAATTTCTATCTTCATGTTTACAAGAGGTCCATGTGTCTTAGCCCGGTCTGTCCGTGCAGCGGTTGGCGGGGGGAGGGGCGTCGCGCTGGGGGGGCGGGGTCAAAGTGGAATCAAATGGGAACACGCCGATGTTTTTAAAGTGTTTAATACTCAAAGTGTTTCCTGGATTTAAGAATTTGTGATGTACTTGAATATTGCAGACGATCGGAAGAAAAAGTCAATAAAAACATTGTTGAAGCAGATTTTTGTCAGTGGTTTAAAGGGACACTTCAAAAGTGTGCAGTGAGCGCCCCCTACTGCTTGGGAAAAGCCTGAGATTCTGAAATCATGGCTGCCATTAGGGACACCAGCTTTTAGCCACAAGCTAACCTAAAAGAAAAACACTCACTCTCTCACACCAGAGTCCACAGAGAATATCAGTGATTTAAACGTCACTCACACACACACACACACAGGAGTTGTTGATCTACTGCTGCCTCCATCACTGAGTTCAAATGTCTTATTTGTTCAGATTGACCTCAGTGACACAAAGTGACCACACGAGGCAGCAGAGGAGCAGCAGCTAAAATCACTGATTTTCTCGATGGACTTTGGTGTGTGAGAGTGAGCGGTTTCTGAACTTCAGTTTCCGTCGTGGAACCCATGCCGAAGACGTGGTGGACTTTATGTTGTTACATTAGGATTATCAAAGTACTTCAAGTTACAGCTGATATAAGGACTGATAGATAAAAACATTTTAAAACACTGTTGTTGATGCAATGGTTAATTGGTGTGTTCCATCTATGCCGAATTTTGATTCACTTTAAGATTAATCCTAAAAGATTTTTGACCGTTTGAGTTAGTTTGTCAAAGAAAGCAGAGAAAATTTAAAATGGACATTTTTTTCAATAGGGTTTGGACTAACAAAAGAACTTCACCCCAAATGACTTTAAATTCATAAACATTTTAAAGTAAAAGAAAAAAAATGATTTATTGATCCCTTTCATATCATTTTGAAAGAAATGTGTTTTCCTGCGACTCGTTTGTGTTTGTGACCCAATATAAAGATTATGTGGAGTCACTGCTTATCTGCTTATCTGCGTTCACTAAACTGCTGCACCTGAGAACAAGGTTCACTTCTTATCAACTTCTCTGTGTTGAGCAGTAAAACAAACACAGGAAGTGAGCACACTCACTCAGACGTGAGCAGTATTCTTCAAAGTAAAAGACGTACATGCAGGAGAAAGTGGCTGTTTGATTTGTCCTCCGATGGCTGTGATGTGCTGTTGTGGCGCAGCAGGTTAGATTGAGCTCCGCTCAGGAATGTAACACAGCTGTAAAACCTCCAGGCGCTGACTTCACTTCACTGTGTTCTGTTCTGCTGTGGCCGCTCACACACACACACGCACACACACACACACACACACACACACACACACACACACACACACACTCTGGCCTTCTTCCTCTACTAAACTGTTCTTTACGGATGATCCTTTTTTTAGTGTATTCAATCTTTGCCCAATTGTAATTGTATTTGGCCTCAAACGATTTTTGACAGTTTGAGTTTGTTTACCCCAAAACACAGAGAAAAGCTAAAATAGACCGATTTTCAACAGGAACAGAACCAAACCTCAAGTCACTTTATGTTTATTAACATCATGGCTGCTCTCACTTCATTACATGAATCAATAGTGTTTCTGTTTGTTATGTTTTATTATTCTTATGAAACATGAGCCTGACGTTGTCCTGACTGTGTTCAGTGTTGGTCACAGTCATGACCTCCTTCCTCTTTTCTGTTACATCTAACAAATGAAATAAAACAAACAAACAAGAACACTCTGTGGTTCCAGATTTGCTGAATTTTGATTCACACAACATGTGAGCTTGTGTTCATATGTATGAAATGTATTTGATCTATTATTTTTAACAGTAGCCTTGTTTATGAGAACAACCTGACTTTCTCTTCACTGTGTTCACTTTTGCTCTCAGAGGCAGGGGGAGCAGGGGGGAGCAGGAGGGAGAAGGGGAGCAGGGGAGAGCAGGGGAGCAGGGGAGCAGGAGAGCAGGCGGGAGCAGCAGGAGGGGAGGGGAGCAGGGGGGGAGCAGGGGGAGCAGGAGGGAGCAGGGGGGCAGGGGGAGCAGGGGGAGCAGGGGAGAGCAGGGGGCAGGGAGGAGGGGAGGGCAGGGAGCAGGCGGAGCAGGCGGGAGCAGGCGGGAGCAGGGGGGAGCAGGCGGGAGCAGGGGAAAAGTCATGACCTCCTTCCTCGTCCGTCTTTGACTGTGAAGACACAGAGCGGTCAGTTGATATTTGACAGGTGTGAACGTAACTCCATTCAGTCGGCGACAAAGTCAACGTCAAATGTTGTTGTGGGAGAAGATGATGAGTCATGTTTTTAAAGACAGAGCAACACAATAAAAGCCCTGCAGTTGGATCCTCCCCCTGTTCAAACTCACTACATCAACAACAATCTCTGATGACATGAACACATGAATCCGTCAGCTCGATAATCAGCCTGAGACTTGAAGGCTCGGGCTTGATTTCATGTATTCGCCCTAATGAAGATATATTATGGTCTGATGTGGATTGAGTGCGTCCTCAAATATTCAAAACTTTATCTAGAATTGTTTTACATTATAAGCTGTGGTGGACCTCTGTCTCTTGTTGGGTTAAATATTTTGGTCCCTGTCATATTTAGTGTTATGTAACCTGATCCTAAGACTAACCGTGACCTCAATCTTACACACAAACTTTATCAGTTCCTCTTCTTCTTCTTCCTTCTGCCTCGTGACGAGTCACGTGTGTGTGTCTGTGTGTGTGTGTGTCATGTTGTTCACAGACCTGCACTCAGCCCCTGGTTATATTTCCGTCCTGCATATTAGTGGCACAATATAGGAGGTGATATTAAGAATTCATGAGGACACATCACATCAAGCTTTCACAAGCTTTCCCACATCCCGGCCCGCTGCGGCGAAGCTGGGAAGTCCAGAGAATGTGCGATGACTGGACAGATCTGCACATCGGGGTCAGGGCGGAGCCAGAGGCGGCCTCACAGTGGTGATGTGTCAGGGTGTGGGAAATGCCACGCAACACCTGGAGTGAGTCAAAACAACTGTTTGTCTGCAGGATCCACAGATCTGATGATGAAAGGGCTGCGACTCGTAGAGTCCTAAATCCTGCACGTCCTAAACCCCACTGAGACCGCCGACGGCTGCATCTCCTCAAACCAATGCACAATAAAGAAGTTGGCGACGTGAGGTATGTTTCTGTCACACCTACAAATAAACGCCCTGCATACTCATGAACGTGCATTCACAGCATACTTTATAAACCAGGTTAACTGAAGTCTGGGTGGAAAATGAACAGATTTTCACCTCCAGAAATCTGTGTGGGTTTGAGTCTACGACGTCTAAATGGAACACGTTCACGTCTTTATCTCACTGTGAGACAGAAGTCTGTAAACCACTCACTCTCCCACACCAAAGTCCACAGAGAAAACCAGTGATTTTAGCTGCCTCGTGTGGTCACTTTGCATTACTGACATAACTCTGAACAAAGGATTTCAAACACTGAAGAGACAAAATAAGACATGTGAACTTAGTGATGGAGGCAGCAGTGGATCAACAACTCCAGTGTGTGTGATGTTCAAAGTGGTCAAGGCCAAATATTTATAGCAACAATCTGAAGCACAGAGCCATGCTAGCCAATCAGAGTCGTGAAAACAACAAAACAAAACAGAAAACAAAATAAAGTTTTACAAAATGTCCTCTTTGGCTGCATTATAGTGTGCGAATATAATGGATACAGTAAAGTTGCGTTTGAAAAATAAACACAAACAACACTTCGTTTTTGTATTTTAGAAATAAAAGTGAACACTTAATGTGCACTTCTATATCTCAGTATGTTAAGTATATAATGATGTAAAGTTCACATACTTTACTGGAAAACTCCGGGATAGACTCGAGTTTTTACATTTTCTAAAACTCCGGTATAGTTCACCTTCGTCCCAAACGGCGGGGGCGGGGCGAGGGCTGGGGGAGGAGGCGCTGACCTGATTGGCTGTCGAATGGACCAATGAACAAGAAGAGCGCGAGGCAAAAACATAGAGGAGGAAGTGAGTCGTCGGTAACAGAGCGACAAAATTAGCCGTTTTAAAACCTCATAAATGACGTTAATGCTTCAAATTGAATTCTAAAAGTGTCTCGGAATTCGACTCTTTGTCCATAAACGTTCTTTAAACACTGACAAATAAGATGTCAGTCAACGCGTCGTGTCAGTCTGTCTGTCAGGAGAGGACCGTGTCGAGCCTCCTCGGTGAGTTTGTCATATGGACGTCTTAATCTGGTTATCTGAATCTGGTTATCTGAATCGTTTGCTTTGTTATCCTATGATATGTAACAGTGCGTCGACGTTCACTGAGACGACGTTCAACGTCACGTCATGCGGACTGAACCTTTGCACGTCGCTAATGCCGAGTTACACCATAACATGCACGACGCTGAAGTTAGCATGCGGAGGCTAACTTCAGCGTCGTCTTTCATGTTTCTCCGTGTGTGTGTTTTCGTGGCTATGTAACAAATGTGTATATAGTGTTATTCCATCTAGATTATCTGTCAACTATGTCCTGTTGTGTAGCCAAAGTGCATCTTTAGGGACTTTTGTGTAATTGTGTAGTATTGTCACAAACTATTTTTTAATGTTAGGGCTGCAACTATCGATTGTTTTCATGAGCGATTCTCTCGATTTTGGTCCACAACATATTCGAAAATGTTGAGAAATTATGACGTTCTCAAATGCCTAATTTTGTCTACAAACCAAAAAAATGACAAAAAGTAGAAAATATTCACCTTTTAAGAAGCTTAAAAATGACAGAAAGTAGAAAATATTCACCTTTTAAGAAGCTGAAAAATTTCAATTAAATTCAATTCAATTCAATTTTATTTGTATACAACATCAAAGAGAGCAGAGACCCCCAACAGTTCACACAATGAGCAAACACTAGGCATCAGTGGAGAGAAAAAACTCCCTCTTAACAGAAGAAGAAATGTCTGACAGAACCAGGCTCAGAGATGTGCGGTCATCTGCCTCGACCGGTTGGGGTGAAAGGAAAAATGGGGGATAGTGGAGAGGTGGGGGACAGAAAATGGGGGGAGAGAAAGGACAAGAGGGAGATGAGGGAGAGACAGAAGAGAGAGAGGGAGACCAGCAGCAGATACACAACAACTGTATCAGGTTACAAGTTTATACAGTTACTGATATCGACTTTTTAATTTACAAAATAATAATAATGGTGACGATGAGCGTAGCCTCGGAAACTGGATCTTGATCCTGCAACCTGCATGATGAGAGTACAGAGAGAGAGAGAGAGGGAAGGAAGGAAAGACACAAACTAGGGAGAGAAAGAGACAAGGTTAATGACATATAAAAAGTCATAATCAAATGCTGAGTGTGAGAGAGTGAATGTGCGTGTACCACCGGAAAATCCCCCAGCAGTTTAGTTCTATAGCAGCATAACTAAGAGATGGTTTAGGTTTCCCTGAACCAGCTCTAACTATAAGCTTTATCAAAAAGGAAAGTTTTCAGTTTAACTTTAAATACAGAGAGAGTGTCCGCCTCCCGAACTATCATTGGAAGCTGGTTCCACAGGAGAGGAGGAGCCTGGTAACTGAAGGCTCTGCCTCCCATTCTACTCTTACAGACTCTGGGAACCACAAGTAAACCTGTATTTTGTGACCTAAGTGGTCTATTAGGATGATAGGGTAAGACTAGGTCTTTCAGGTATGAAGGGGCCTGACCATTAAGTGCTTTGTACGTGAGGAGGAGGATTTTAAATTTAATTCTAAACTGTATGGGGAGCCAGTGTAGAGAAGCTAACACTGGAGTTATATGGTCTGTCTTTCTAGTTCCTGTCAGAACTCGTGCTGCAGCATTTTGAATTAACTGAAGGATTCTAACAGACTTGTTAGAACATCCTGCTAATAAGGAGTTACAGTAATCTAATCTAGATGTAACAAAAGCATGAACTAGTTTTTCAGCATCCTGTAAAGACAGAATGTTTCTAATTTTCATAATGTTCCGCAGGTGGAAGAAGGCTGTTCTGGAAATTAGTTTTATGTGTGAATCAAATGACATTTCCTGGTCAAAAGTAACTCCAAGGTTCCTCACAGTGGAACTGGAAGCCAGGGTGATGTCATCTAAAGTGACAATGTGGGCAGAAAGTTTTTCTCTGAGGTGTTTAGGGCCGAGTATAATGACCTCAGTTTTATCTGAGTTTAAAAGTAGAAAGTTACAGGTCATCCAGGACTTAATGTCTCTGAGACATTCCTGGAGTTGAACAACCTGATTTATTTCATCCGGCCTCATTGATAGATATAGCTGTGTGTCATCTGCAAAATGACAGAAAGTAGAAAATATTCACATTTAAGAAGCTGAAAAATGTGAGAAGGTAGAAAATATTCACCTTTAAGAAGCTTAAAATGACAGAAACTAAAAAATATTCACATTTAAGAAACTGAAAAATGACAAAGTAGAAAATATTTACATTTAAGAAGCTGAAAAATGACAGAAAGTAGAAAATATTCACATTTAAGAAGCTGAAAAATGACAGAAAGTAGAAAATATTCACATTTAAGAAGCTGAAAAATGAAAGAAAGTAGAAAATATTCACATTTAAGAAGCTGAAAAATGACAGAAAGTAGAAAATATTCACATTTGGGTAGGTAAAACAGGACAGAAAATAGAATATATTCATGTTTACGTAGCTGAAAAATGACAGAAAGTAGAAAATATTCACATTTAATAATTAAAAACTGAGCGAAAGCAGAAAATGTTCACATTTAAGAAGCTGAAAAATGACAAAGTAGAAAATGTTCACATTTAAGAAGTGAAAAATACAGAAAGTAGAAAATATTCACATTTAAGAAGCTGAAAAATGACAGAATCTAGAAAATATTCACATTTAAGAAGAAAAATGAGAGAAAGTTATTCACCTTTTAAGAAGCTTAAAATGACAGAAACTTAGCTTCACATTGACTGAAAAATGACAGAAAGTAGAAAATATTCACATTTAGAAGCTGAAAAATGACAGAAACTAGAAAATATTCACATTTAAGAAGCTGAAAATGACAGAAAGTAGAAAATATTCACATTTAAGAAGCTGAAAAATGAGAAACTAGAAAATATTCACATTTAAGAAGCTGAAAATGACAGAAAGTAGAAAATATTCACATTTAAGAAGCTGAAAAATGACAGAAACTAGAAAATATTCACATTTAGAAGCTGAAAAATGACAGAAAGTAGAAAATATTCATTTAAGAACCTGAAATTAGAAAATATTCACATTTAAAACTGGAAAAATGACAGAAACTAGAAAATATTCACATTTAAGAAGCTGAAAAATGACAAAAAGTAGAAAATATTCACATTTAAGGAGCTGAAAAATGACAAAGTAGAAAATATTCACCTTTAAGAACCTGAAAATGACAGAAAGTAGAAAATATTCACTTTAAGAAGGAAAAATGACAGAAAGTAGAAAATATTCAGAAAAATATAGAAAATATTCACATTTAAGAAGCTGAAAAATGACAGAAAGTAGAAAATATTCACATTTAAGAAGCTGAAAAATGACAGAAAGTAGAAAATATTCACATTTAAGAACCTGAAAAATGACAGAAAGTAGAAAATATTCACATTTAAGAAGTGGAAAAATGACAGAAAGTAGAAAATATTCACATTTAAGAAGCTGAAAAATGACAGAATCTAGAAAATATTCACATTTAAGAAACTGAAAAAAAATGAAAATGTACAAGTTTTGTCAATTGTCAATTTTTCAAAATAGTTGACAATTAATTTGGTATTTGAGTAATTGTTTTAGCCCAAGTTAATTTGTAATAAATAAATATGTTCTCCCTGTGTTTCCAGCTGGTCGCGTGGTGAAGAGGCCAAAGCTGGACAATGGTCGGCGGCTGCAGGACGCAGCTATTCAACTGTTGCAGCAGCAGCAGAACCTCAGTGGTCTCCTCAGGGAGGTGGAGGTGAGTGACGTCACGCAGGGATGATGACAATCACAGATCTGTGGACCGAGAAAGAGACCGGAACAACTAACACAAGTTTTTTAAAGCACTGCATATACACGTGTATTGATACGTATATATGTATACACACACATATATGCATGTATACCTCTTAATAATGTTAATAATGTGAGTTTCCTTCTACTGTATTTTTCCAGACTTTGAAACCCCACAGCAGAGTGTGTGTTCAGGGAGCTGCGGTATCTGAAGGTGTCTCCTCTGCTGCTGCAGCATCACTGCTGGGTGAGTGTTTGGTCCAAACCTTCACAAGGACCTTCTTGATGGTTCATGCAGGTCAAAGTTCAAAGTCTGACACAGAAGGGAGTGCCTGTTGTTGTCCTCCAATAAACTGAAGCAGCAGTGTCTCGACCTTCAACTGGCTCATCGTTGGGGTTGCAAAGGGGCGGAAAGTTCCCCAGTAAATTTCCAAAATGTTTCATGGAAACTTAAGTTTGGGAATTTTGGAAATATTCCAATTTGGAAGTTTTCCATGGGAATTATTGAGAATTAACAAGAAATGTTACGGATAATTTTACGATAGATAAAACGATAGAAAGTTTCAATTCAATTCAATTCAATTCAGTTCAATTTGTATAGCGCCAAATCATAACATACATGATCTCAGGTCTGTACATAGACAACATCAAGGAGAGCAGAGAAACCAGGTTCAGTCTAGGTCTATAGCAGCATAACTAAGAGCTGGTCCAGGTTTCCCTGAACCAGCTCTAACTATAAGCTTTATCAAAAAGGAAAGCTTTAAGTCTAACTTTAAATACAGAGAGAGGCCCCGCCTCCCGAATGGTCATTGGGAGCTGGTTCCACAGAAGAGGAGGAGCCTGGTAACTGAAGGCTCCGCCTCCCATTCTGCTCTTACAGACTCTGGGAACCACAAGTAAACCTGTATTTTGTGACCTAAGTGGTCTATTAGGATGATAGGGTAAGACTAGGTCTTTCAGGTATGAAGGGGCCTGACCATTAAGTGCTTTGTACGTGAAGAGGAGGATTTTAAATTTATATCTAAACTGTGGGTGGAGCCAGTGTAGAGAAGCTAATACTGGAGTTATATGGTCTGTCTTTCTAGTTCATGTCAGAACTCGTGCTGCAGCATTTTGAATGAACTGAAGGGTTGTTAGAACATCCTGCTAATAAGGAGTTACAGTAATCTAATCTAGATGTAACAAAAGCATGAACTCGTTTTTCAGCATCCTGTAAAGACAGAATGTTTCTAATTTTCATAATGTTCCGCAGGTGGAAGAAGGCTGTTCTGGAAATTAGTTTTATGTGTGAATCAAAAGACATTTCCTGGTCAAAAGTAACTCCAAGGTTCCTAACTGGAAGCCAGGGTGATGTCATCTAAAGTGACAATGTGGGCAGAAAGTTTTTCTCTGAGGTGTTTAGGGCCGAGTATAAAAGTTTAAAAGTAGAAAGTTACAGGTCATCCAGGACTTAATGTCTCTGAGACATTCCTGGAGTTGAACAACCTGATTTATTTCATCCGGCCTCATCGATAGATATAGCTGTGTGTCATCTGCATAACAATGAAAGTGTATGTTATGCTTTCTAATAATGTTCCCTAGAGGAAGCATATATAAGGTAAAAAGTATAGGCCCAAGCACTGAGCCTTGTGGAACTCCACAATTAACTTGTGTTTGTAGTGAGGCTTTATCATTAACGTGAACAAACTGGAATCTATCAGATAAGTATGATTTAAACCAGCAGAGGGCAGCACCTGTGATACCAAGAGTCTGCTCCAATCTCTGCAGTAGAATATCATGATCAATGGTGTCAAATGCAGCACTAAGATCTAACAGGACAAGTAAAGAAACTAGACCATTATCTGAGTTACTAACTTTAACTAGTGCTGTTTCTGTGCTATGGTTTAATCTAAAACCTGACTGAAAATCTTCAAACAGGCCATTAATGCGCAGATATTCACATCATTGATTGGCAACTGCCTTTTCTAAGATTTTAGAGACAAAGGGAAGATTAGATATCGGTCGGTAATTAGCTAAAATATCTGGGTCAAGGGTCGCTTTTTTTAGAAGGGGTTTAATAACTGCTACTTTAAACGTTTGGGGCACATATCCAGTTAATAAGGATAGATTAATTTGAGTTAATATAGAGTTGTTAATTAAAGGAAACACATCTTTAAACAGTTTGGTGGGGATAGGATCTAACTGACACGTTGATGGCTTAGATGATGAAACTAATGATGTTAACTCAGGGAGATCTATAGGGGAGAAACTGTCTAACTGTGCACCTGGTGCTTCTAAAGCTCTTGTGCTAGAAGATGAGTCAGTCCCAATATGAGGGAGGAGATTATCCATTTTTTTCTCTAATTGATGTTATTTTATTCACAAAGACGTTGATAAAGTCATCACTGCTCAGTGTTAAAGAAATAGATGGTTCAGTGGAGCTGTGGCTCTGTGTCAGCCTGGCTACAGTGCTGAAAACAAATCTGTGATTATTGTCCAGATTTTTCAAGACAGTCTAGCTGCAGACCTGCACTGTCAGGACCCTTCATTGCAGACCTGCACTGTGAGGTCTCCTGCACTGTCAGGACCGGAAGTTGATTCGAAGCCTTTCAAAATAAAAGCGACCATACCGGAAGCACATATTTTTCGTTCCCAATGTTTCTTGGATCTTTATTTTATGTTTACAATGTAAATATGTTTATGTGTATCAATGTGTTTAATGAAAGAGATTTAAAAAAAAAACTTTCCATATATAGATATATAGATATATCTATATATAAAGAAAATACAAAACGTTATGACCACTTCTTGGGTTATTCTACAGATAATCAGTGCAAACTAGATGTACAGCTATTGTTATGATCCCCTATAAACATTATTAGCCTACTCAAAACATGCAATATATTAATTTAATATAATTCACAAAAAGGACAGCTGTTAGTTTAGTCTGCACTACAAATTCATATTGAAACAATACATCTCTATAAATACACCTTAATGTGTGATGGCATAATGCATCTACACTCCAACCTATTGCTGACTGTTCTTTGCTTCTATACCATTATTTATCATTGAAAATGTAGCCCCCTGCACTGCTGGATCCATTTACATATTGATTTACTTGTTTTTTTTATATAGGCATATCTTATGTTTGTTTGCAATTATAACACCTCATAATTCATTTAATAATTGCTTAATATTGTTTGTGCTACGTTCTTACCTTGTGCTGTTGAACCACATGGAGGGTGTGAGGGTTGATGATTTTAAATGAACTTAGCTTTGTGTATTCAAAGTGAATTACTGAATACCTAGTTACATGACCCAGATAACCAATATCTTCTAAGCAGTTTTTTTAATGATTTTAATTATTAGTGTTTTAACAACAACAACAACTTTTTCCACAATTTTAACTTTTTTTTTTTTTCTTTCTACTCTTTGTAATCAGAGTACGCCAAGTACCCTCGTTTGTCCATAATCTCTTCACAGAAGAGCCACATATCTTCAATCTGGTAAAAAAATAAATTTAATAGGCTCAAGAATTAATTCTCTCTCTTCCTCATTCGGATCCATTGTGTCAAACAGCTTTCACATTTCCTGCGCAGTCTCATCAGTTTGGGTGCTGTTCATGTTCAAAATCTGAGGCATCTCCACTCTGGCTGCAAACAAGTGTTGATTCGCCTGCACCCATTCCGCTGCAGCGTTCAACTTTCGGCGTAGTGCCGGTAGTTAAGATCGAAATATGCATCTCTGCAGTGAGCACTATCATACGATAACAACGCTAAAAACTACCCAAAAGTCCAAAACCCGATTCTTTCAAATTAATATAACTTTACAGGACAATATATAGTGTGCAACATAACGTTCTAGTGAATAAAGACTGTTTCTGTTTCTTCGTATGACGCAAAGTTGTTGTCACTTGACTGTTACCCACCTCGTCGTCTTCACACTTCACATGGGGAACGAAAAATACGTGCTTCAAGTATGCTAGCTTTTATTTTGAATATATGCTTCCGGTATGGTCGCCTTTATTTTGAAAGGCTTCGAATCAACTTCCGGGTCCTGACAGTGCAGGAGACCTCACAGTGCAGGTCTTCAACGAAGGGTCCTGACAGTGCAGGTCTGCAGCTAGACCCCTCTCAGATTTTTACTGGCCGATCCTTTCAGCTCAATAATCCCTTCTGGAAGGGGCAACCAGGCACAACTCGACTGTCTTTCTGAAGGTTTATTTCACACACACAGTTAGCGGTAGCTAGACAGCAGTTAAACAGCAGTTAGACTAGTCAGTTAGTAGATAGTTAGTTAGAAGTTAGGTTGTAAAACGGACAAGTCATACAGCTTCTGATGATAGATCAATGCAAAGGCACGTACGAAGGTAATATATAACAAGAAGGGCTTTGACAATGCACCTTAAAGGCACTTTAAGTTTAAAGTGCAACGGTGCTTTGATACCAATTACAACAATAAACAGATAAATAGAATGAAAGGAAATGACTTTGGCTGCTAGAAAGTTCTACAATTACTCCTATTTTCTTCAATTAAAGAAGAATAATAGGAAGTCCACTTTGAGCCAAAATCTGCGGCGAACAGCTAAGCGGCTAACAGAAGATGCTGTGGCACGGAGTCACATGACAACACTTGTCATGTGACTCAACTGGCTGCATTTGATTGGCAAGATTTTGTCAGCCACAGCCAACAGCGAGAGAAATAGATCACGTATGTAATAAAACAAGATATTAAAAAATCAAGTAACGAGCATCACTTTGCCAAATGGAACGGCGTAAAAGTATCGTTCTTTCTTCAGATATATATACTCGAGTAAAAGTAAAAGTATGTTGCACTGAAACTACTCTTAAAATGACAATTTATCCAAGGAGTTACTTGAGTATTTGTAACTGAGTAAATGTAGCGCGTTACTACTCACCTCTGACAATGAGCGAGTAAAGTTAAAAGAGAGAAAATGACGACGTCACGTCTGGGAGATGAAAATTCCAAGATTTCTCTCTCACAAAAGACAAAAGACAAAGAGTGTAAGACTTTGACCAAGATCCAGACGACAATCCATTGTCCAGATGCAAAGCAAATCAATAAAAGAGGACGCCATCATGGACGAAGACAAGTTGTCCCCCCACCTTAAGCTGCGTCAGCACATTCAGTCCTTGAATTTGAGGGAATTGGTCCTGGAAAGTCCTTGAATTTGAGGTGTGGGAACCCTGGACATCTATATTTTATTTCCCAACCTTCAGTTTTGAAAATGTCCAGTTTACTCCCATGGAAAGTTTCCAATGTTGCCTGTCACTCACACACACAGTGAGCGAGCTGAGGCGTCAGGCGGAGCAGCTGGGCGTCCCCGTGGTGGCGCTCTCTGTGACGACGGCGCTGCAGAGGCTGAAGGAGATCATCGCAGGAGGAGGAGGAGGAGGACAGAGGCGGGAGCTGCTCACTTCCTCTCAGAGAGTGAGTATGACACGTCACATCATCTTCTACTCATCTTCATTTCGTGGTGGGTGATCAGTGGATTCATGGAGGAAGACTTTCAGCCCTGCTTTAGTGTGAACTCTGATCTGCTTCAGGTCCAGCTGTGTGTCCTGCTGGAGTCCAGCAAGGAGCTGATGTCCCAGGGAGTCTTCTGTCCTAAACTGCTGTGGCAGGAGTACAGGGCTGACCAGGTGTGTGTGTGTGTGTGTGTGTGTGACACACGTTCAGCGTTCACATGCACAGTTTAATGGAGCTGAGGTCGTCGCCTGACGAGGACAGACAATCGGACAATGTACAGAGTCTGAGGAGAACATGCGACTCCGCCTCTGTAGGTGGCGCTGTACCTCTCTGTAAGCTCGTGTGCATGTAGAGTTCATGTGACAGAAAAAAACAGCCTGTGTCGTACACATGCATACTATGAGTCACATGATCCAGATATGTTAGTCCGACTAAGGCGAGCTCCATTTTAGTCACACTAACTAAAAGTCTTTACATGATGACGTAAAGAAAACTGAATTATTGTCTTCGACCTTTAACATGTAAACGAGCTCTCTTCCAGTCCCTGTGGACACTCTCCAGAGACCAGATGTCCTCACTTTGAAAGCAGCTGTGTGACTGTGTTTGTGTGCAGAGGCAGACAGTCAGTCTGGAGGTGTTGTACCATCTTCACAGTCACGGCCTCCTCTCCCTCACGTTCATCCTCCAAAGGTGACGCAGCAGTTCACGCTGCTGTCTCCATTACTGTAAACCTTTCAGAGCTTCACTTAATCTGTAATCTTAAACAGATACACTGTAACAACAAATGCAATGCATGTCTATGCGTGTCACCAAAGAAAGAAAGAAAGAAATAGTAATATGATATATAATAAGTAATAAGGATAAACAACAAACTGTTTCCGGTGTCATAGCGCCCCCCTGTGGATGAGAGAGAGACTGAATTTGTGTTCTTTGTTCCAGTGACGACGGCGTCGGACTGTGGTTGGCGTCGCGGCTGAAAGCTCTGTGCAGTTGGACTCCGCCTCCTCTGGAGGAAGAGGAGGAGACCAAACACATCCAACGGCGAGTGTTGTCTCGTAAGAAAAGATTCCTGTTGCGTTCTGTCGCTCGCGACGACGCCTGGGTTCAAACATATGAGAACGATCGATTTATTATCCTTGATGGATGTTTAGTGTTTGACGCTGAGGAGCCGTGGTTGTGTTTCAGTGCTGCTCCGGGTCTTGGTGGGATCTGGATTTGAGTCGAGCAGCGAAGCGTCATCATCGTCTCTGCTCTGCCGCTCTGTCCTCGACGACGCACTCTTCTGTGAGTTCCTCTTTGATTTCAGAGTAAAAGCACTTTACTGCATTTACTTCACTGAAGGGTCTCACTACATTTAACTGTTTACTTCATAATCTCAGTCGTAAGAAAGGTTTGATTGTGTTCTCAAATCCAAAATGAAAGAATATGGATTTGACTGAACTTGTCTCTTTTATTTTGAGTTTTCCGGATCATTCTAAAGACGGAAAAGTGCTTTGGAGAATGAAGTCGGACTATTACGCGAATGAAGTCAGAATATATTGTAACAATGCAAGAAAAAGTTGTGACTTTACAAAAGTTGTAATATTTTGGGAAAAAGTGGCTACATTACATGAAATATTTGTTGTAATTTTATGAGATAAAAGTCTTAATTTTATGAGGTTATAGTTGTAATATTTCGAGGAAAAAGTCATAATATGACGACTTTATTCTTGAAACTCCAGTGTACTCTCGTTTTTTAAAGACGTTCAAATGGATTTTCTGTCTTTTTTTTCTTCAGGTGTTCTGGACACAGTGGACAAGCAAAGTGACACAGCAGGAGCCGAGCTATGGTTCTTTGTTTATCTCCTTTATATTCGTTTCCTACATGTGCATACACACACTTCTGTACATAGATGATCTCACACAGCGTCTGTCCAACTGCTTCTATATGCTGACGACCAGAGAGCGTTCACTTTTAACAAGCTGAAAGATCACAGAGACTTTTAATCAATAATTATTTGTTAGTTGTTGAGTGCTTGTGTTGTCGTCCCTGTGCAGGGTTCAGTTACTGGACGCTTCGTTGTGCGGGGCGTCGGCGTCGCCTGAAGCTCTTCAGCGTTGTTTCACTCACTCGCTCACACAGACGCTCACGTACAAGCCTCGACTGACAGGTAAACACTGAACCAGCTCACTCTGCTCTACAGTTGTTGTTTAGAAATGTGAGTAAATGTTCCCTCAGTGTCAGACGCCGTCCGTCTGCAGAACCAGTGGACGTTTGCCAAAGCCAGCCGCCTTCTCACTCTGCTTTTCCGGAAGGTAAAGGAATGATTTCAGATTTATTTTTGCTCCCGAGTGAATGTTGAAGAAAGAAGTTTGTTTAACTTTTGTGAGTTGTGAATTCTACTGATAATTCCAAAATCTACTAAGGGTTCTAATCTACTGCACTCAAACCGATCGTAGTCGTTAATAGAGTTACCAAAATGAGTAACCACGATACTGTACCAGACAAAGTATCACGGTTCTGGGTAGTATCGCGATACTGCGGCCTTTTTTGATTATTATTATTTTTATGAACTGCAAAATGTATTTGTACAAGTTATAAATATTATTAATTACCTATAATGTTGTTTGGTGCATGATAAACATATATATATATATATTTATGTATATATTTAGTTTGCACATTAATTTATGTTTAACTAATATAAATAATCAACTTTGGATAACAAATCCACTGTCTTTTTAAAAAATCTAATTGACAATAATGCTTCTTTTCCAACATAATAAACCATAGAGAACAAAATAGAATAAACAGGAAGTGATTCCCTGTGAAAACTCTATTTTTATGGCTTTTCTTTGACATCCTTTAATTCTTCAATCCTCAGCCTGTACACGGGGCATATATTAGCCAATACTAACCTGATGTTCGACATATAAATGTTTTATGAGGTTGGATGTGTTCCTATAGCTTGGTGGCAGCGCCTGTCTATTGCTTTACCGTCTGTGCCTCGTTTAAAGCAAAAAAAGTTCCAAATGTGACTTTTGGAGTTTGTTTTTTTTTGAGCAAAGTTAGTGGTGCCACTGACCCGGTGCTTCTGCCATGGTGAGTGTGTTATCTCGTGTTTGTGGCTGTAAGCCGTGCGCGAGTCTGGGCGAGACACAACTTTAGCTTTTTGTTTGTTTTGAAATGAATTTCTATCGAAGCGGAGCTGTCTTCATGGAGTTTGTTCTTGCCGGCAGAAACACACAAACAGAGGGGCGGACCCAGCGTGCAGAAACAGCCTATCATATCCCAGGACGTCACCTGTAACAAGCAAACAGCCAGTCATTCAGCAGCTGTGTCGTTCGGTTGCAGTAGTTACAATGTGGCTTTGTTTACAAGGGAGTAGCATGCAGTGAGACGCTGGGAGGAGAGTAGAGGCGGCCGCTATGTAGCAGAAACTGTCACCGGTAGTATAGTAATCTACAGTAGTACCGTCGCGTAGAATTTCTAGTATAGTAGGATAGTTCTTGGACTTGATCTCAGAGTGAAATAATATTTTTGAATATATATATATACACTGTGTGTGTGTGTGTGTGTTTTTTGGATTCCTATGCGTGTTAGAAGCTTGTAAATGGATCAGTGGAACAAACAGCTGCTCTGTTTCTGCGTCAGTTGTCTGTCATCTTTAGTGCGGAGCTGCTCTTGCGCCACCTGCAGCGGGTTCTGGAAACACACGAGGTGAACTGGAAACACGTGCTGTGCTTCCTGTCCACACTGCTGGTTTACAACCCTGACGCTGAGTCCAACCTCCGAGGTAAACGCTCGGCGTTTGTTCTAAGTGTGGGTTTTATTTTTTGTGTTCCACGGGTGTCGCCGTTCTCCAAATCCTCCGTTTGATTTGATTCTTGTCTGATTTAGTCCAGGATCATTGCTTTTATGTTATGCTAACTTTTTACTGATATAATGTCCACCGTTTGTTTACAACGTCCCACACGAAGACCTTATCGTCACATTTAAATCATTCATTCACAACATGAATGTAACAATCATGTAAAAAGAAGACCAGTCATAGAGAGACATTTTCAGAAAGGGACAACTATCAGAAAGAGAGGACATGTTCATCAAGTGAGGACATTGCATTAGATGAGGACATTGTCATAAGACATTTATAGGACGTGAGGACTTTTTCAGAAAATGAGGACACTTCCATAAAGTGTCTACAAACACATTTAACCACGCCCTCACCTGTTTAAATCCTCGACTCCAGCTTTGCTTTTGAGTATCGGGATCAGACATTCACAACCACGACATGGTCAGAAATCGGATGTTTGTTTGTTCATGTGACCATGACAGAGCTGCTGACCTCTCTGCTGACCTCAGCGTTTGAAGGCTACGACTTGGAGCACATGGTCACGGCGTTCTTGTTGGCTCGGCAGGGGGCGCTGGAGGGAATGGCCATCTTCTCCTCCTCCTACACTGACTGGTTCAAGGTTTTAAAAGTGTCTTTTTAAATTCTTTTATTGGACGTGTTTCCTCCTCTTTCTTTGTGCGTCCTGCTCTTGTAGAAGATGTTGATGTTCTCAAACGTGTTCCTCAGATGTCCTTCGGTGGGAGCAGTGGTCTCCACGCTGCCAGTAAGAAATCGCTGGTCTTTCTGCTGAAGTTCCTCTCTGACCTGGTTCCTTTTGAGCCTCCACAGTATCTGAAGGTGACCATCACCGTCTACACGAACCACCTCACTGAGCTTTAAAGTCCCTATTCATCTGACTCTGCCTCTCCTCAGAAAAGGTCTTGCACACGTACTGGTTTATACATTTTACATTACATTACATTACATGTCATTTAGCAGACACTTTTATCCAAAGCGACTTACAATGGAATTGAATACAGTTTTTAGTGGGGACTAGAGTCCTCTAACGTCACTGTTCGTTCCTGTTTGTTATAGAATATCACTGTAAACAGACTCTTTTTGAACTTCCTGTTTGAGAAATATGTAAAGTAGTGACGTTCACATAAGTGTGTATATGAGTCTGTGTCTGCGGGAGGAGTTCTGTCCTTTTCCTCCTTATGCACAGCCACACAAACACATACTGGTTTTCACGCCTTAGTAGGGACCAAAGTCTGTGAAACGCCTCTGTTCGTCAGTGTTTGTGCAGAATGTTAACGTGAACCCTCTGGTATCAGAAAAAGTAGTTGATCTCGTCAGAGGTCGGTCTGGTTCCAGACTTAAATCTGTTTTCATAAACGTTTTCTGAAAACGTCGGTGTGTATCAGAGTGAATCTGATCCGGCTGATATGATTTGATAGGTCCACATCCTCCACCCTCCATTTATCCCCACCAAACACCGCAGCCTCCTGATGGAGTACGTGTCTCTGGCCAAGACCAGACTGACCGACCTCAAGGTAAGAGCAGAAGTCCCATTCAGAGCTTTTAAAATCAGATTAAAAGCGTTTAAAATCACGTTAAAAGCGTTTAAAATCAGATTAAAAGCGTTTAAAATCAGATTAAAAGTGTCTAAAATCTGATTAAAATTGTTTAAAATCGCATTCAAAACGTTTAAAATCACATTAAAAGTGTTTAAAACATTTAAAATCAGATTCAAGACGTTTAAAATCAGATTCAATACATTTAAACTCCAATTAAGTATGTTTAAAATCAGATTCCAAATGTTTAAAATCTGTTCTGTCCCTTTTGTAAACACATCTGTAATGTTAAATATAAGAAGTACGGGGAGGTTGTGAGTTCTTTGCTCCCATCAGACAAATGACCCTGAATGTTAATGGGATTCTTAAAGTGACTAAGAGGAACACAATCTTAACAAAATTACAGAGAGAGAAAATACAGTGGAGGAAATAAGTATTTGGTCCCTCACTGATTTTGTAAATTCACCCACTAACAAACAAATGAGCAGTTTATATTTTTAATGGTAGGTTTATTTTAACAGGGAAAGCAAAATCCAAAAAATCATATTAAAAAAAGATACAAATGTATTTGCATTTCATTGAGTGAAATAAGTATTTGATCTCCTACCAACGATAAAGAAGTGTGGCTCCCACACACTAGTCCTCTCACTTTAGTAAAGTACTCGTAATCTCAATGCCAATGAACACCTGAATGATTGGGAGAAGCTGACGTGGTCAACTGAGATCAAAATCCAGCAGGAAGAGGAATTCAGACTGTGACCCCAGGAACATCATCCCCACTGTCAAGCATGGAGGTGGAAGCATTATGCTTTGGGGGTGTGTCTCTGCTAAGGGGACAGGTCAACTTCACCGCATCCAGGGAAAGATAGATGGGGCCTTGTACCGTGAACTCCTTCTCCTTCCTAACAAGGGTTTCTCCACCGAGAACTTAGTCATGTTTTGATAGGGGGTCAAATACTTATTTCACTCAGTGAATTCTAAAATAATTTCAATCTTTTGTTTTATGTGATTTACTGGATTTTCTATTTGATATCCTGTCCTGTCTCTCACTGTTAAAATAAACCTACAATTCAAAGTATAGACTGAGATAGAGATATATGTATGTATATATGTATGTCTATGTGTATGTCTATGTAGATATATATATATATGTATGTATATATGTATATATATGTGTGTGTGTATATATATATATGTATGTGTATATATATATGTGTATATATATATATATATATATATATATATATATATATATATATATATATATATATATATGTATATATATATATATATATATATATATATATATATATATATATATATGTGTATATATATATATATATATATATATATATATATATATATATATGTGTATGTAGATCAAAAAATCAAAAAATGAATAAAAAGTTTAAAATTACAGCAGAGACAAATTTGACTTCAGCGTTTGTTTGGAAACTTAAGCCACACAATGTAATCTCTGTGTGTGTGTGTGTGTGTGTGTGTGTGTGTGTGTGTGTGTGTGTGTGTGTGTGTGTGTGTGCGTGCGTGTGCGTGTGTGTGCGCGCGCAGGAGTCGGTGGAGAACATGGGCTTATATGAGGATGTCTCTGGTGCAGGTGGAACATCAGCTCAGGTAACAGTGACACCGCCTGGCAAGACCAGGAACTGTCCTTAGCACTCAAATTATTGACGCGCTGCGTTTCCATTTGTGTCATAAATCAGAAGTCGGAACTGGGAGTGTAGACCCGACAACCTCTGCACATTTGTACGTAGCCGATACGCATTCTGACACAACGCGCCTTTCAGTTTATCTGTTCACGTGCAGCGTGCAGTGGCCCCACTCACTCCTATGGTTTAGGGTGTCCAATTTACCTAATCCCCACATTGCATGTTTTTAGACTGTGGGAGGAGAGTGCTAACCACTATCCCACCGTGTGGCTCGAAATTGTCAAGTGCTTAATTTTAATTAGAGACCTGTCAACGCCTGCACGGACTTTAACGTCAATGACAACCGGACCACTCAAGAAATGTAAAGCTAATTAGATCGAGTCACCTCCCGACTTCACCGTGTCCCAGAGATCAGAAGTGGTGTTTTGTGCAGTAACAGGTTTATAGATTTGACCAGTTTGTATTCCTGTGTGTGTGTGTGTGTATATGTCTAGGACGTGGAGAAAGCAGTTTCTTTGTTTGAAAGCACAGGAAGAATCTCCACCACAGTCATGGAGGCCAGGTACTCACTGTCACACAACAGCCGCTAAAGACGGGGTCTCAAACTCGGCCCGTGGGCCACATGCGGCCCCCCAATCAATGTCCTATGGCCCGTCAACAAATGACATCATTTACATTGTTTTAAAGTGGAACTAAACCCCTGTTTAGTTGGTGTGGTCTCAACACGGGATCTTTTATTCTGAAAAGTAAACCGGATGTTTTATATACTTCCTCTCCCGCTCGTGCTGAATTCCACTGAATTTATGCAGCTCTGCTGCGATATCCGGCATAATTCCTAGTGCTGCGAATCTAGTTGAGTGTTTTAAATACAATTGTCCACGTGTTATTATGGTCTGGTTTTGTCATAACAGATTCATTTTACGTCATAAATGAAAAACAAACACTTTTACTTTGAAAGGGTGAACATTATCATCCTGGATATTTTAAATTGGCAGTGTCATGACAGATTATCAAGACAGAATTTTAAGTTAAGTGGAGTTAATTACTACATTATATTATTATTAGTATTATTAGTATTACTATTATTACAAGTTTCTGAAGCTCAACGCTCACACCTATTTTAATTTCTGAAATAAACTAGTACCGCACGTGGTCCTGAACGGGTTCGAGCCGACCCACGCGCTCTCACCCGTTCATTCACTGCACGCGGTACTAGTGATTTTCAGTACTAGTTATATTCAGTGGCGTCCCCGCGCATGTCGTTCCAAATTTCGAAGGGGATCGGGCAACGTATGGCAAAGTTATAGGGCACTTCCTGTTTAAAATGGCCAACTTTCTGTTCGGTCAAATGCGTGTCCGTAAACGTGTTCAAAGAAGTTCCCTTGTCTTACATACCAAGTTTTGTGCAGATCGGACAATCTTAGAGTTTACTTCCTGTTTCGGGCATTCCACTTCCTGTTGGGAGGTCATCTTTTGCAGACATGCTCAGTACAGGTCCCTTGTGTCACATATAAGGTTTTGTGCAGATTGGACAACGTATGGCAAAGTTAGAGGGCACTTCCTGTTTAAAATGGCCAACTTCCTGTTTGGTCAATGGCTTCTCTGTAAACATATTCAGGGAAGGTCCCTTAACTTACATATAAGGTTTCATCCAAATCGGACAACGTACGGCAAAGTTAGAAGGCACTTCCTGTTTAAAATGGCCGACTTCCTGTTCGGTCAACGGCGTCTCCGTAAACATGTTCAGGGAAGGTCCCGTAACTCAAATATCTAGTTTCGTGTCAATCGAAACAGGAAGTAAGACTTTACTTCCTCAAGTCATTCCCATACTTGTCCCCTCAGTATTTTCCGGAGGCCCTATTTCCTGACGCGCTTCCTTCCTGCCCTGCTGACGCCGCGGGTGGTGAGTCTCATTTTAGGAACACTTCTGTTGCTGGTTTAACTGGTTCATCAAAGTTCAACGAATAAAGTCAATTCAATTCAATTCCAGCTCCCTGTGAAACCTGACGCTCGCATGAGTCTCATCCAAGCTTTGAGAAAGTGAGTCACAAATCCCACGCCACCTAAAGTACGACGATAGTGTAGATGACTGACAGTGTCGTGTTTCCCGTCCAGAACGGACAAGATCCCCGCTGCACAGTACTCGTCATACGTGGAGTCGTGTCACAAACACACACGACAGGACGGTGAGTGTCATCATTCTTTTCATGACAAGAGAAAAACACAATTACTGTTGCCCTGAGTCGACCTGTTGCAGTGTGGATGTTTGTGGTACACACACGGTACACACACACACGGTACACACACACACGGTACACACACACACGGTACACACACTGTGAGACAGACGTTTGTAAACCACTCACTCTCTCACACCAAAGTCCACACACACACTGCTGCCTCCATCACCAAGTTTAGATGTCTTATTTTAGTGAATTGTTCAGATTGACCTCAGTGACACAAGGTGACCACACGAGGCAGCAGAGGAGCAGCAGCAAATCACTGACTTTCTCTGTGGACTTTGGTGTGGGAGAGTGAGTGGTTTACAAACTTCCGTTGGAAAAGTCTGTCTGACAGTGGATTTCAGTAGTCTGAACTCAAACAGACTTCCTGTACTCACTTGTCCTTCAGTCGAGTGACGATGTGACGTTTTTGTTTTCCAGAGAGAGCGGTGTGTTTGGACGCCGGCGATGATCCTGTGGAGGTGCTGAGACTTCAGCTGCACGGGTTCAGAGAGCTGCTGGATGTTGAAGGAAACGATGGCGGTGTGTGGATTTCAGAGAACTGTTTTGTGCTCCTCATTTTGTCAGAATTCATCAGGTGTTTATTTGAAGTGTAGTTTTATTCGATGACTGCAGTAATCGTCTGTCCACGCTCCCAAATGGTGGAACGATCTCCCCATCGACATCCGGACAGCTGAAAGCCTCCACATCTTCCGACGCCGACTAAAAACACATTTCTTCCGACTCTACCTCGACTAAGACAACAACAAAAAAACTTGTACATCGCACTTACGACTAGCACTTCATAGTTTGTTCTACTTGAAGCTCTTACTTACTTCTAGCTCTTATTTGTACCCAAATGTTTAAATGCACTTTTGTAAGTCGCTTTGGATAAAAGCGTCTGCTAAATGACATGTAATGTAATGTAATCGCGTCACTATTTCAGTCAGCGCTTGACAAATTTGAGTGTTCTTTAAGAAGTTGTCTGGCCCAGCCCTAGTGAGGACATGTGGACTTTCTCCCAGTGTAAAGAACCACATCGCTCGTCTTACTCCCTGACTAACACTGATTCCTGTGTCTCCGCGTGTCCCCCCCCCGTCCCCCCTGTCCTCAGAGATGACGGCTCAGCTGTCCAGGGTCTCGGACACGCTGAGCGTCATCTTCCCCGGTCGTGCCGATGATGTCACTGAACCGACGGTCATCAGAGTTCACGTAGACTCTCCTCTGTCCCCTGAGCTGCACGTCACAGTAGGCTGCTTCTTTCTTTTTTTAACCCCCTCATATATCAGCCGATGTGCAGCTGTAAGTTCATTCATGTGTTCATCACTTCCAGGTCGTTAACATGATCCTCAGACATTTCTGCCAGTGCCTGTTGGACGCTTCCCGCACAAATCCTCCAAATAAGTGAGTGGCACGTATTT
This sequence comes from Solea senegalensis, assembly GCF_019176455.1. Lineage (NCBI taxonomy): Eukaryota > Metazoa > Chordata > Actinopteri > Pleuronectiformes > Soleidae > Solea > Solea senegalensis. Next base: position 665,680 of record NC_058030.1, read on the forward strand.
TCAGTCTGACGGGTGAATTTCAAACAATAACACAGATGTGTGTGGAGCAGTATTTAGTGTTTTGTGTCTTCAGGCAGAACCAGTGGGCCTCCAGGTTTGTCGCTGTGTTGCTTGGTAACACACAGCTCCTGTCAGGCCTCATTCACAGACTCTGGGACCTGTTTCATAACCAGGTATGATCACTCCGTCATCATCTCAGAGTCACATGACATGACCACATTAAAGTTTTTGATCCTGACAAATAAGCTGATACATTTTCAGAGACAGTCTGTTTACAGGCCTGGGATTCTAGTCCCAGACCAGAGCTGCGTTTTCATCATCGATTAATCTGTTGATTCTTTTCTTGATGAATCGTTTGGTTCATGAAATGTCAGAAAACCTTAAAAAAATATTGATCGGTGTTCGTCAAACCTGGAGATGATGGTTCTCAAATGTCTTGTTTTGTCCACAAACCAGAATGAACGACTTTTAATGATTTCTTTGTTTTTCAGAGACATGAAGAAAAGATTCACATTTAAGAAACTTAAACAATCGGAAATCTTGTTTTAGTCATGAAAAAAGCTTCAAGCCGATTCATCAATTATCAAAATAGTTGTCAAGTGTATAACATAATAATGAATAATTAATTTAGTAATCGATTAATAATTGATTAATCAATTCATTGTTTCAGCTCTGACTAAGGTTAATTCAGTGTAAACACATTAGTCTGACTAAAATCTAGCTAGTCTTAGTCAGACTAACGGTCCGATTACTCCATGTACACGCGTTGGCATTCTGTGTGCGCACCAAAATGTCCTCCCCAGTCTTTGACCCTGAAGTAGAAGGAGACGACATCTCACCGTCCACCTCGTTTTTCTGTCACGTAGATTTCAACAGGAAACTGATTCTGAGATAAAAATCTGTCTGACAGTCAAATAACTTTACATTACATGTCATTTAGCAAAAGTGCATTTAAACATTAAATAAAACACTCAACATGTTCACAAGATATCCTAGACTCAAGTTGATGTAGGTCTTTATTAGGTTTAACAACAGGAAACTGAAGTGCGTAAAGTGCCACTCACTCAATCTCCCCGCCACACACACACACACACACACACACACACTCACACACACACACACTCATACACACAAACACTCATTCACTCACTCACACCAAAGTCCACAGAGAAAACAAGTGATTTTAGCGTCACACACACACACACACACACACACACACACACACACACAGGAGTTGTTGATCCACTGCTGCCTCATCACTAAGTTCAAATGTCTTATTTTGTCACTTCCATTCCTCAGATTGACCTCAGTGACACAAAGTGACCACAAGAGGCAGCAGAGGACCAGCAGCTCCTGTGTCCCCGCAGCTAAAATCACTTTTTCTCTGTGGACTTTGGTGTGGGAGAGTGAGTGGTTTACAAACCTACAAACTCATTGACTTAAACTGAAGTAGATGTTGTTAGCTGAGCTTCTTCTGAAGTGGCACATGTCTGCCTGTCTTATGCTGGTTCCAAGGCCAGGGGGCGCTCACAGTCGTCAGTACCTCAAACAACCACTTTCTAGTGAAATCATCAGATTTATTCACAGTTGTTCAAGGCCCCTCTCGTCCTCAGGGCTCATCGCTGAGCTCCGCCCACCTTCTCGGCCTGGGAGCATTTGTCGTCCACCTCCACGCCTCCATGACCCACAGTCACCTGATCCTTCTGGCTCCGCCCCATCTGCCCGAACTGGCACCTGTGGCAGAAGCCGTGTGCTCGGCGCTGGTGTGCAGCACGCACTCGGACATGCTGTTCTGTGTCAGGTGAGGCGGCGTACACACACACACGGCGCCTTTGTTCTGACAGGAAGTTAGACTCGGGCTCTTCCTGTTTCCAGGTTGTGTGTGGCTGCTGTGTGTTACGGGATCTGTGTGGAGCAGTATTTAGTGTTTTGTGTCTTCAGGCAGAACCAGTGGGCCTCCAGGTTTGTCGCTGTGTTGCTTGGTAACACACAGCTCCTGTCAGGCCTCATTCACAGACTCTGGGACCTGTTTCATAACCAGGTATGATCACTCCGTCATCATCTCAGAGTCACATGACATGACCACATTAAAGTTTTTGATCCTGACAAATAAGCTGATACATTTTCAGAGACAGTCTGTTTACAGGCCTGGGATTCTAGTCCCAGACCAGAGCTGCGTTTTCATCATCGATTAATCTGTTGATTCTTTTCTTGATGAATCGTTTGGTTCATGAAATGTCAGAAAACCTTAAAAAAATATTGATCGGTGTTCGTCAAACCTGGAGATGATGGTTCTCAAATGTCTTGTTTTGTCCACAAACCAGAATGAACGACTTTTAATGATTTCTTTGTTTTTCAGAGACATGAAGAAAAGATTCACATTTAAGAAACTTAAACAATCGGAAATCTTGTTTTAGTCATGAAAAAAGCTTCAAGCCGATTCATCAATTATCAAAATAGTTGTCAAGTGTATAACATAATAATGAATAATTAATTTAGTAATCGATTAATAATTGATTAATCAATTCATTGTTTCAGCTCTGACTAAGGTTAATTCAGTGTAAACACATTAGTCTGACTAAAATCTAGCTAGTCTTAGTCAGACTAACGGTCCGATTACTCCATGTACACGCGTTGGCATTCTGTGTGCGCACCAAAATGTCCTCCCCAGTCTTTGACCCTGAAGTAGAAGGAGACGACATCTCACCGTCCACCTCGTTTTTCTGTCACGTAGATTTCAACAGGAAACTGATTCTGAGATAAAAATCTGTCTGACAGTCAAATAACTTTACATTACATGTCATTTAGCAAAAGTGCATTTAAACATTAAATAAAACACTCAACATGTTCACAAGATATCCTAGACTCAAGTTGATGTAGGTCTTTATTAGGTTTAACAACAGGAAACTGAAGTGCGTAAAGTGCCACTCACTCAATCTCCCCGCCACACACACACACACACACACACACACACTCACACACACACACACTCATACACACAAACACTCATTCACTCACTCACACCAAAGTCCACAGAGAAAACAAGTGATTTTAGCGTCACACACACACACACACACACACACACACACACACACACACACAGGAGTTGTTGATCCACTGCTGCCTCATCACTAAGTTCAAATGTCTTATTTTGTCACTTCCATTCCTCAGATTGACCTCAGTGACACAAAGTGACCACAAGAGGCAGCAGAGGACCAGCAGCTCCTGTGTCCCCGCAGCTAAAATCACTTTTTCTCTGTGGACTTTGGTGTGGGAGAGTGAGTGGTTTACAAACCTACAAACTCATTGACTTAAACTGAAGTAGATGTTGTTAGCTGAGCTTCTTCTGAAGTGGCACATGTCTGCCTGTCTTATGCTGGTTCCAAGGCCAGGGGGCGCTCACAGTCGTCAGTACCTCAAACAACCACTTTCTAGTGAAATCATCAGATTTATTCACAGTTGTTCAAGGCCCCTCTCGTCCTCAGGGCTCATCGCTGAGCTCCGCCCACCTTCTCGGCCTGGGAGCATTTGTCGTCCACCTCCACGCCTCCATGACCCACAGTCACCTGATCCTTCTGGCTCCGCCCCATCTGCCCGAACTGGCACCTGTGGCAGAAGCCGTGTGCTCGGCGCTGGTGTGCAGCACGCACTCGGACATGCTGTTCTGTGTCAGGTGAGGCGGCGTACACACACACACGGCGCCTTTGTTCTGACAGGAAGTTAGACTCGGGCTCTTCCTGTTTCCAGGTTGTGTGTGGCTGCTGTGTGTTACGGGATCTGCAGAGGAGAGTCGATGCCACCGCAGCAGCGGGAGGTCTACGTTCTCAGCGGCTTCTATAAGAAGGTACCACTTCCTGTCACTTGTGTGTGTGGGGTGGACATCGTAACTCTTTAGCGTTATTAAATATCGTTTAAAGTCCAGTCGTTCTTGTACAGCCTGAGCAAGTTTCACTGGAAAGCTATTGTCTTCTTTCTTTGTCAGTAAGAAGTAGGCAGAGATCCCACAGGGCCTTGAAATCCTTGAAAGGTCTCTCTCTCTGCCGCTGACGTGAGATTCCCTGCAGAACAATGAGCGAGTAAAGTTAAGACGAGTCTTGGTCGTTTACCCTAATGACGACGTGATGTTGGGGACAAAAGACAAAGACTGACTTTGACCAAGATCTCGAGGACAATCACTTGTCCAGATGCAGATAAAAGTGGACGCCATCATGGACGAACAAGCTGCCCTCAATCCAATCCAACATACTGCAGCTTTAACTGTAACTCTGTGTTTAGCTTCTTTACCTCATCCCTCGACTGTTGCCTGAGGCGAGAAGGACGACTCCTGTCGCCGCCGAGGAGAACTTGACCGGGCTGTGGAGCGGCAGCACCTGGAGAAGAACTGCCTGGCGTCTGTGGACGCACGCCGCCTTTCACCAGCTGCACAACTCACCACGGTATCAGGTAAGATGGAGTTTTCTTTTCCTGCCCTGAGTAAAAGTGAAATATGATCTCATCTTATCAATGACTTCTTCTTTGTCTTCTTCTTCATTTGTGGGACGCCACAACGGATCTGCCTCTGTTTTGACAGCTCATTATTTGGCAGTTCATTTCTTGCTGGATGTATGGAATAGCTCACTATTTAGTAATTGGTTTCCCTGTTGATATGTAGAATAGCTCATTATCTGGCAGGCAGTTTCTTGGTGGATATATAGAATAGCTCAATATTTGGCAGTTGATCATCTGTCTCCATCTTGTCCTCTCCATCCTGTTACACCAGCTGTCATGAACCTTCTCTGTGGTCTTTCTCTTCTTGTGACCAAACCATCTCAACCTTGACTCTCTAACTTTATTTCCAAACTGTTGGACTGGAGCTGTTCCTCACATATGCTCACTTCTAATCCTGTCAAGTTGTCAATCGTGGTCACTCACAGCCTCCAGCTGCAGAGCCTCCAGTCTCTCAGACAGTGCCACTCTGTCCAGACCATACACCAAAGCAACAAGATGGTTGTGAGACCTTCCGTTTCAGTTTTGCAGCAAAAAATAATCTTTGTCTTTGTCTTTGTCTTGTTTGTTTAGCTGCTGTTGTCAGAATGGCTGAATCATGAGCTCAGAGTCCAGAGAAGTCAAGACGTCCTGTCTGACCCAGAGCGGTAAACACAGAAAACACAGTGTCATGACAAAAGTCAAGTCTCTGTGTCACTGGAGGCATTCGTAAAAGTGTGTGTGTGTGTGTGTAGTCAGGAGTACCAGCAGTGGGCGTGTCTGGAGCTTTACTGGCCTCGTCCTGAGGAGCAGGGAGGCTGTGGAGGAGACGTGAAGGTTCTCTGTTCTCGTCTCCTCGACGCCGTCATGGACCAGTCGTCAGGGTGTGTATAGACTGTATGTATGTACTTGTGAAGTTTACAATATCTTAAGAACATGATCACATCTTTACAACAGGAAAACTCAATGTTGTAAACCACCCAGTCTCCCACACCAAAGTCCACAGAGAAAATCAGTGATTTTACCAGCTGCTGGACCTCTGCTGCCTCATGTGGTCACTTTGTGTCACTGAGGTCAGTCTGAACAAAGGATTTTAAAAGCCAAAATCACAAAATCAGACATGATGGAGGCGTGTGTGCGTGCGTGATGTTAAAATCACTGGTTTATCCTCTGAACTTTGGTGTGAGAGAGTGAGCGGTTTACACACCTCAGTTTTCCTGTAAGAAAGTTTATGTTGTAAAGGTTTTAGTTTGTTCTTCAGTGACGTGACTGTGGAGATGCTGCATCACAGATCACAGACGGCCAGAGGAACCTGTCTGCCAGACATCATGTCCAGATTACAGGTGTGTGTGTGTGTGTGTGTGTGTGTTGATGTGAAAACTCAAATTAAGGAGGAATTAGATCTTTTTTGACAACAGGTACACACTGCTTCCTGTGTGTGTGCAGGAGGTGGTGTGTGAGATGGAGGTGACAGACCATGTGTGCGACTTCCTGTTTGAGTTTGTGTCGCAGAGATGCTGCTCACCTGCAGACTCACCGCTGAGCATGTGGAACAGGTACACACACACGCACACACAAACCTGTTTTTCTATCTCTATGAGGAAGCCTCACACACATTTACTTTGCTCAATGTTGCAGATTATTAGAATACATTAGAAAATTATAAATTCTATTAATTATTTTGGATTTTGGAAGTTATCTTCTCCATTGGTAAGGTTGTGGATATTTCCTTAACCCAGTTGATGAGTTTTGGTTTACTGGTACTCCTCCATGAGAGTGCTATGACTCTTTTTGCAAGCAGTAAACATAAATCCAGGGCAGTGATTATTTTCCTAGTCATGTGATGTCTATCAGGATATAACCCTAGAATAATTAGTTCAGGGTCAAGAACTGGTTTTATACCCAGTATAGTCTCTAAAGTTTGTTTAATCTCCCGCCAAAACTGTTGGACTTTACTGCATTCCCAAACACAGTGAAAGAACGTCCCGTTCTCCTCTCCACACCTGAAACACAGGTCTGGGATAGTTTCGTTATATTTACTAAGCTTTTCTGGTGTCACATATGTCCTCATTAACCAATTATATTGGAGTACTTTGAGACGAGTATTAGAAGTTTGTATTTGTGCTTCAGCACACACTTTTTCCCAGTCCTTGGAGGGCAAGTACTCCCGTAGATCTTCCCTCCAGGCATCAAGTTTCCTTAAAGAAGACTCAGGGGATCCCTCCGCAAACATGTTATATAATCCGGAGATAATTCCCTTTCCGCAGCACTCGTTTTTCATTTCCATTTCCAAAGTAGACAACGGAGGGATCGACCCAGACACTGGTTCTGAGATGATCTAATAAAGTTTAACACAGTCTTTTTAACTTTAATCTACAATTCAGCATTTATGGGATTATAAATAGATGTTTGGAATTATAAGTGGATTATGGGAATATAAATTTTTGGAATTATAAATAGATGTTTGGAATTATAAGTGGATTATGGGAATATAAATTGTTTGGAATTATAAGTAGATTATGGAATTATAAGTAGATTGTGGGTTTATAAATAGATTTGGGGATTAGAAATAGATGTTTGGAATTATAAGTAGATTATGGGATTATAAATAGATGTTTGGAATTATAAGTGGATTATGGGAATATAAATTGTTTGGAATTATAAGTAGATTATGGGATTATAAATAGATCTTTGGAATTATAAATGGATTATGGAGTTGTAAGTGGATTATGGGATTATAAATAGATGTTTGGAATTATAAATAGATTTTTGGATTACAAGGAGAATTTGGAACTTTAAGTAGAAAATGTACAAATACAGGTCCTGCTGGAACATGTGTGTATGTGTGTGGTTGTGTTTCCGTGTGTCAGAGTGCTGCTCGCTCTCCCGCCACTGCTCTTCATTAAGGTGAGAGATGAAGGAGGGAGGAAGACTCTGGACTGCACCACACTGATCCAACACATCAATCAGCATCAGGTGACCTTTCACCTCTCACTTCATCTCCCTCCTGGAGACCGATTTCTCAGATTTTTCTGATCTTTCTCCTCAGAGGACGACGTGTTCTCCCGCAGGATCGCTGTCCTTCCACCTCACAGCTCATTTCCTCAGAGTGAGACTCGCCTCAGCCACTGATGCTTCTGCTGCCGCTCTTACAGTGTTGTCACAGTGTGCGTGTGCGTGTGTGCGCATGTGTGTGCATGTGTGTGCGTCCTCCTCAGGGTGTGTTACGTGCCAGCGCTTGTTGTGAAAGTCCAACAGAAGAAGTGAACAAGGCGTGGTGTCAGATCAGTGTCCAGTGTCCTCTGCTCCTGACCTCCACAGTGGTACGTCATGTTGTGAAAAAGAGTAATAGAGACACACACACAGAGATGGAAGGAGGGTGAGGGTGGCTAGTGGGAACACAAAATGTGAAAATGTGATGTGTTTTCAGTGGGTACAACAGGGCCCTCATATCTGTCAAAAACTCACTTTTCAAATGAACGGTCCTTGAAAGTTTTTGAACATCACCCTCAATAGACATGGGTCCTTGAAAGTGCTTGGATTCTGTGCAGTAAACAAGTTAAAGTTTGAAAATGTAACTGTGTGTGTGTGTGTGTGTCTCTCTCTCTGTGTAGCTGTGGTGGGAGTGTCTGTCTCTGCAGTTGTCGTCGCTGTGGTCTCGTGTGTGTGATGAAGATTCTCTGCCACAGCAGCTGCAGCTCATCACTGACTGTCACAGCTGGGCAAACAGGTAACTGTTGTTTATTAAAGTGGAACTAGAGAGAGAGACACAGAGAGAGACACAGAGAGAGACAGATCACTGTTGTACATGAATTGAAAGTGAGAGTGTTTTACTGTGAGGAGACAAACAGTGTTTCCTCGTCTCACGTTCAGTGTGGTCAGCAGCTCGTCGGCGTCGGCGACGCCTGCAGCTCCAGCTCTGATGTTAGCCTCTAGCCTTCATCGCTCCTGCCAACGTCCAGGCCACAACTTCAGTGCAGCTCTGAACCTGCTGCGACCAGAGAGGAGTGCACAACACCGACAGGTGAGAGACAGACAGACAGAACTTCATCACACCTACTGAACATCATTTGGTGCTTAGGTTTTACTCTGAAAGGATAGTTGAGTTTTGTGTGGTTGTTAACAGTGAGAATGTCTTTATCTCACTGTGACACAGGAAAGTGAAGTGTATAAACCACTCACTCACTCACACACACACACACACACACACACACACACACACACACACACACACACTGCTGCCTCCATCACTGAGTTCTAATGTCTGATTTTGTCACTTGAGTTTTAAAATCTTTTGTTCAGATTGACTTCAGTGACACAAAGTAGACTTTGGTGTGGGAGAGTGAGCGGTCGCCTGTAATCAGCTGTGTGTGTTTGTTACAGGTGCTGGTGTTTCTGTTGTTCCTGTGTGTAAACGAGTATCTGTCAGCTGTTCTCTGCTCTCAGGTATCAAACACTTACAGCTGTTAACGCTGATCATCCACCGTTCATCAGCTGAATGTTTTATTCTTTGTGTTGTTGTTTCATGTTCCAGGAGACAAACGTGGACAAGTGTCTGCGTCTGTGTTCACGTCTGGTGTCTGTGTTGGTCGACACGCCTGATTGGCTGCTCCTCTTCAAGTCCAGCGGTGGGGGAGCAAATCCTCTTCATCATTGTTGTCCATGAAATTAAATGCAACCTTCCTCAGTGTGAGAACAATAATAATAATAATAATAATAATAAAATAAGCAGTTTTTCTTCTCTCAGCAGAACAAGGTGTTTATCAGTCGGTTACCATGGTAACGACAGATCAGGTCACTCGCCTGATGCCTTGGGCCTTTTACAGGTGACTAGTACTTTTACTTACACTATCCTATATAATAATATATAGTGTAAACATATAACACGTGATACACTTTGTCTCTCTGTCTTTCTTTACTTTCCCTCCTTTTCTCCCTCTGTCTGTCTGTCCGTCTGTCTGTCTGTCAGTGTGTTGCAGCAGCAGAGTTCAGAGCTTCAGCTCAAAGCCGCCGTCAAATGTCCAGGTTTCCTTCAAACCTCCGTCCTCTGCTACGTCAGTCTGCTGCAGCTTTTCCTGGACGGACACACACTGACCGCTCGCTCCCGTGACCAGCAGGTGACTCCACTGTCTGTCTGTCTGTCTGTCTGTCGGTCGGTCACTCACCGCACTGACTCTTTTATTCCTTTGCAGATTCTGAGTCGAGCCAAGTCCTCCCTCCTGACAGTCATCTCACTGTCGCCCCCTGCTGCTTTGTCTTCAGGACAACTCAGACATGTAAACAACAACATATTTAACATAACGTTCGTAACATAAGTCTCTTTTTCTTTTAACACTTGTCACGCGACGTCCTCTGTGTTTCGTCTTCAGTTGGAGTCTCAGTGTTCAGACCTGGATCCAGAGGTGGCGGCAGCTCTGTCGGCGCACCTGAGCGTCCCCAGCCTCAGTCCCGAGATGGACTTCCTGTGAAGAGCCGGACTTCTGCAGACGACTGACCTGCAGGCAGGAAAATAATCTCTGGATTTTGTATCTCTAACAGAAATATGTCCTCTTCTTTTTTGTGCTTTGTAAAAACAAAATCTACATTTTATTAACACACGTATGCAGAAGAGAAGAATCACGTGACCTGAAACAGACATGACGTAAATGTGAATTAAAATCAAAGTCTCTTCACTCGATTTACACTGAATCCTTCATCAACTTTGAAATGAGCTGAAATGAGATGGACTTGTTTGCTGCCGTTGCCTAGCAACAGAGCGGAGCAGCACCGGGACATGAGGTGTCACATGACCACAGGATCATTGGCTTTATCATTGCCATTTCACATGGTTTCATGAGTGATGTCATATGTCCACGCTGAGACCTCATCGTCATATTAAAATCTTTTATTAACAATAAGAGTAAAAAGCAGAATAGTCATACGGAGTCACGTTAGCTCTGTGTTTCACTGAAGGTCACTAAATCTGACCTCTGACCTTCACACATGGAAAGAAACGCCTTTGTGGCAAAGGTGTGACCTGCTCCATGTTTGTTAATGAAAAGTTTAAATCCAGGCTGAATAAGGTCACATGACTGAGTCTATAGCTTGAGTTATCGTGTGTGTGTTAACCGAGTCGTTGTCATGGTTACGTCTCCGTCCTTATGACATCACGTAGTTCACGCACTGTGGTTTTCTACAAAAGTCATGGTGGGCGTTCGAGGTCGGTCGCCATGGTTACCATTAGTTGACAGCAGCTTCAGGTTAGCGGGAGGAGCTAACGTGTCTGTGTCCCCCCCCCACCCACCCCAGATGTGAGTGACGTCAGTCTGGTCAAATGTCGATGAAGAGGAGGAGGATTGCTGTAACTTCAGGTCCCTTCTGTGTCTGGCCCCCTGCTGCAGATCTGGATCTGGAATGTCAGTTGTCATCTGTCATGCACATGTTGAACCACCTCCCCGGTCATTGTGATGGTCCGCAGGTCAGAGTACGGTGGTGGTGTGGGCTGCTGCTGCTGCTGCTGCTGCTGCTGCTGCTGCTGCTGCTGCTGCTGCTGCTTGCCTCTCTGAGCCTCGGTCTGAATGACAGGATGAACCATGGACATGTGGACGTTCAGGTTGTGTGCCTTCTCAAAACGTTTCCCGCACATCAGGCAGGCAAACTCCAGGTCGGCCTCCGCCTTGTGTTTGGTCATGTGATACTTTAGCGACGCCCGCTGGCGACACTGGAAGCCGCACACCTCGCACCTGCAACAAAGTCCAAACCTGAGGAGCTTTGAACTTTCATCAGAGATAAATATTGGGTGTTTAGTGCAGTCACATATTTGTCTATGATGTTTGGAGGAAATTGAAGACTCAAGTAGATCACAGAAGATCACAGAGGATCACAGAGGATCACAGAGGATCACAGAGGATCACAGTAGATCACAGAGGATCACAGTCACAGAAGATCACAGAAGATCACAGATCATCACAGAGGATCACAGAGGATCACAGTAGATCACAGAGGATCACAGAAGATCACAGAGGATCACAGTAGATGAGAGTAGATCACAGAGGATCACAGTAGATCACAGAAGATCACAGTAGATGAGAGTAGATCACAGAGGATCACAGAAGATCACAGTAGATGAGAGTAGATCACAGTAGCTGTTGGACTCACTGCAGTGGTTTGGCTCCTGAATGTCTCATCTGATGAACGGACAGATGTTTCCTCTGCTTGAAGGTTTGACCACACTGGTCACAGATGTAGTTCCTCTCTTCTGGAGAAAACACACACACACACACACACACTGTCACACACACCGTCTTACCCACAGACACACACACTGTCACACACACACACACTCACCTGTGTGGATGAGTTTGACGTGTCGCTGCAGGTAACGGTCGATCATGAAAACCTTGTTGCAGCCAGGATGAGGACACGGTCGCTCTCTCACCTCCTCGTGATGTTCTTTGATGTGCTTCTAAAAAATGAACAGAAACAACGTCACGTTATTACCCTGTCAGGCAGAACTATCAGACCTGATGAGGGGAGCGTTTGTGTGTTACAGCAGCAGAGCAGGGGCGGGCGGAGACAAGAGCAACATAAAGTCGTAGTTCTCCTTCAGTCATTGATGCAGCGCCGCCTCAGGCGACCTCGGACAACGTTGTCAAAAAGAATCCACTCTGACTGAACACTCAATCAGATGGTTTCATTTTAACGTCAGACGTGGAAATTCCAGTGGGAGTGAAGAGGTTTTGTCTCCGTGGACACTGACCTTCAGACCGTCGGGAGCTCTGTAAACGGCTGTGCAGCCCTGGTACGGACACTTGTAGATGTTTGGCAGCTCCTCCCTTTAAAGCAAACACACAGGAGTTTGTGTCTTAAACACTAAAACAAAGAATTCTTTTCCTTTTCTTATTTTTACCCTTTAGGTTTGAACTGGTTCTTCCAGCCTGGTTTGGGTCCAGGTTTCTTTTTGATTTTTGGCTCCTCTGACGTCTTAGTGGTTCGTCTTCTCTTGTTGTGGACGTTGACTCTGAGGAGACGAGTGCACAAAAGCGACTTCAGGAGAATCTGTGTCGGGTGTTTGAGTCAGTTTTTTTCTTCTTTTCTTTCCTCTCACCTCTTGTCCACGCGCGGCTCAAACAACTCGTCGTCTGACAAACCTCCTCCACGGTTTTCCTCAAACTCGTCCTCGGAGACGACTCTGCACACAGACACAATCATGTCTCTGAATTCTGGACATTAAATGAGAGCAGGACAGTTTGAACTATACACATGTATATATATATATATATATGTATATACATATGTGTATACACACATGTGTGTGTGTGTGTATACACATATATATGTGTGTGTGTGTGTGTGTATACATATACACGTATACTTGACTTAGTCATATACTGATGAAAGAGACGAGCTGTGTCTCACCTGTCGGACATATCGCTCTCGGCTGTCCTGTCCTCAGGGTGAGTCTCGACCAGTGACGTGTCCTTGAGACCTGGAACAGAAAATCCACAACAGTCAACAATTTGCAGGTACTCTCTCACACCAAAGTCCCGTTACTGGTCCACTCGTCCACTGTTGACCTCTGAGTCTGACCTGTGACCGAGTTTGAACTTCCTATCAGGCCACACTGCTCTTCCTCCTCCTCATCATCATCTCCCTCCTCTTCTTGCTGCCGCTCCACTTCCTCCTCCTCTGACATCTTGCCGTCACCGCCCACTAAGGCTCCGCCTCTAAAGTTCACCGCGGTCCCCGGACGAGTGTCCATGATGTATCTGTGACCGTCGACACAGGCCCACACGGCCTTGACAGAGCCCCAGCACTGGTCCTCCAGCACCTCCTGCAGGTCGGGGCAGGAGCCGCAGGCTTCTCCGTGGCGGTGAGCCCACGACACCAGACTGTGGAGGCATTTAGAGTCCGAGGTGAAGGCCGGTGACGCTGGAAGGAAGCAGCGGCAGAAATCAATGAGGTGAAGAAGTTAACATTTCCGTCATCTGTCAGAACAAGAGCAAATTTACTTATTGATCCGTGATTCACTGACGACTCTGGGAGCTTTGACTTTTTCCTGAAACAGAAGCAAAAGGGGAAAAAACAGCGACTCATCTTTTCAGCACGATAATCAAATCAGTTTGATAATGTTACTTTACACCTTTTAAACTATGACCGTTACTGAAATGCACTTCAAGCTACTTCAAAGACGTAATTCACCGACCGTAACAAACATTCTGCTCCCCTGCAGAATAAATAAAAAGGTCATTGACATTTTAACAGTCTGTCCATTATCTGATCCAGGACTGGACTTGTAAAAACATGGCTGCCAGCACGGAAACAAGGAAAAACCACTTAACAAAAGATTCAGCTCATAAAATCTACGATATCTTAAGATATATATGTCCACGTCTTTAACTCACTGTTAAACAGACTTTTCAACAGGAAAGTGAAGTTTGTAAAGCACTCACTCTCTCACACCAAAGTCCACAGAGAAAATCAGTGATTTTAACATCACACACACACACACACACACACACACAGATGCCTCCATCACTAAGTTCTAATGTCTGATTTTAGTGAATTCGGCTTTTCAAATCCTTCATTCAGATTGACCTCAGTGACACAAAGTGACCACACGAGGCAGCAGAGGAGCAGCAGCAGCTCCTGTGTCCCCGCAGCTAAAATCACTGATTTTCCCTGTGGACTTTGGTGTGTGAGAGTGAGTGTTTCACAAACTTCATGTTCCCCCAACACTTCTCAACTGGAATGTGGTAAGTTCTCAGGTGACGTCAGTCCCAGTGTAAACAGAAGAAACCACAGACATCGCCGACTTAAGCTTCAGAGTCTTTCATTCAAATCTCTTACAACAAAACACCACAACTATCCCTTTAATATTGGACTTTAAAGTCACACTAACTTGGACTTTTCACCGGGACTCACCGGCTTTTGCCGTTTTCCTTCCCGGCTGCTGGGAGGTTGACTCTCTGCAGGAAGTGGATCAGGATATTCTGGCACTTATAGAACTTGGCGTGACATTTCTTGCAGATGAACTCCGATAAACGCGGATCGCGGTTCAGCTCGACTCCGACCAGCCGCTGGAAGTCTGTGTGGAAAAAAAGAGGCGACCGCACGCCGGTGGCGCCACACTCCTCGTCGACGCGGCCGATGGAGTCACGTGACCGCCGGTCGAAGGCGTGGCACAGGCTGCGAGGAGAGAACTTTCCGTGGCAGAGGCGACAGAGGGCAGTGGACAGTCTGCCTGTCAATCAAACATAAACTTCAGTTTCCCGTTGGAAAAGTGTGTCTCACGGTGAGATAAAAACGTGATCATGTCCTGACTTAAAAATACAACCACGCTATCTCTTACTGTTAGTATATTATAGTAAACAAGGCGTGAAGCGACAGACTCTCTGTCAGCACTCACCTGGACTCTTGGTCTCTGGAAGTTTCCGCGCGTCTCTCAGGCTGACGTCCGTCACATGGTTGTCGTCTGTTGCGCCGCTGTCGTGGTGAAACGCGTCAGTGTTGTCGGGAATAGTCTTTCGAGGTCGTCCTCTGTTTCCTGGCGTCTTCTCCTCGCTGACGCTCGCCACTGCCGGCCGCTGTGACGTCTCAGTCGACCTTTGACGTCTGGTTTTCTTCTTCATGGTTTTTCTCTCTCTCTCTCTCTCTCTCTCTCGCTCAGAGTGTGTCGACTGTCAGCAGCTGATCCTGGTGATAGACACACGGTCTACAGTAAGAAACACCAGAGTATGTACTTTAGTTTGGAAGTTTAAATCACAATCAGAAACACAACAGAGGCAACATAAATAATAACAATAATCCACACTTAATAACACAAACAACTAATCAGTTAACCATTTATTATTGTTTAAAACCAGTTTGTGTGATTCTTCAGCTTCTTAAATGTGAACATTTCCTGGTTTCTTTGCTCCATTTAACAAGGAAATCATTCAAACTGAATCACTTTTGGTTTGTAGACAAAACCAAGGAAATAATCGACTAATCTGTCGATTATTTCCTCGATGAAATGATGAGTCGTTTGGGCCAGAAAATGTTGAAGAATGTCAGTGTTTGACAAAAGTCTTTGTTTTTGTCCACAAACACAGAAATGATTCAGTTTGAATTATTTCACCTGTTTATCAGTGGCCGTCACTTTCATTTCATACAAACAACGTAAAACGGACAAAATGTGTGTTTCATCATTTCATTAAATTCACCAATAACAGCTTTAGCTTAACCTCGTTAGCCGCAGTCACACACAAACAAACACCGTTTCCGCTCGTGACGCGTCTTACCGTGGCCGTGTTTTGTCCTAAGTCTCGCACAACATTGCGTTTTTATGCGAAACGTGTTTTTTTTAATTAAATATATGTAGATTATTCGATTATTCCCACAAACGGCCCTGATGTTTCAAGCTCACGGCGCTGCCTGATGTAAACATTAGAACCCGGAAGTACAACCAGCAGCGGCGGAGGGGAAATTCACGAGAAAACTACAGGAGCTGACGGTCACTGTCGCCTGCTGGCCAAAGTAAGACACTGCAGCCACGGTCAGAAAACACTCGGTCCGATCAAGTTTTAAAGGTTCATTCCACCTAAATATGACTGTGTTTACATCTATATATGACTGTGTTCATCTAAATATGACTGTTTACATCTAAATATGACTGTGTTTACATCTAAATATGACTGTGTCTACATCTAAATATGACTGTGTTTACATCTAAATATGACTGTTTACATCTAAATATGACTGTGTCTACATCTAAATATGACTGTGTTTACTGTGACTGTCTACATCTATATATGACTGTGTCTACATCTAAATATGACTGTCTACATCTAAATATGACTGTGTCTACATCTAAATATGACTGTGTTTACATCTAAATATGACTGTGTCTACATCTAAATATGACTGTGTCTACATCTAAATATGACTGTGTCTACATCTAAATATGATACATCCTACTGACTGTGTTTACATCTAAATATTTTGTATTTTACATCTAAATATGACTGTGTTACATCCTAAATATGACTGTGTATTTTACACATCTAAATATGTGTTACATCTAAATATGACTGTTTACATCTAAATATGACTGGTACATCATCTAAATATATTTTGTGTTTACATCTAAATATGACTGTGTCTACATCTAAATATGACTGTGTTTACATCCTAAATATGACTGTGTCTACATCTAAATATGACTGTGTCTACATCCTAAATATGACTGTGTTTACATCTAAATATGACTGTGTCTACATCTAAATATGACTGTGTCTACATCTAAATATGACTGTCTACATCTATATATGACTGTGTCTACATCTAAATATGACTGTTTACATCTAAATATGACTGTGTCTATTGCTGGTGCAACGACGTGACAGTGATCCAGCAGCACTGTTCTCCTGACCTGGAATCTTTCATCATAAACTGCAAACCTTTTTATTCACCCCGTGAGTTTGCTTCATTCATTCTGGTCGGTGTTTACATCCCACCGCACGCCAGCGTGCAGGACGCACAGCGCATGCTCGCCGATCAGATACTGTGTGTGGAGCGGATCAACCCGGACTCTTTAGTTATTGTCCTAGGCGACTTTAACAAAGGAAACCTCACTCGCGAACTCCCCAAGTACAGACAGTTTATTAAATGCCCGACCAGAGAGGAGAACATTCTGGATCACTGTTACACCACAGTCAGGGATGCTTATCACGCCGTCCCCCGTGCTGCACTGGGACACTCTGACCACGTCATGGTCCACCTGATTCCTGCTTACAGGCAGAAACTAAAGCTCTGCAAACCTGTAGTGAGGACATCAAAGAAGTGGACCAGTGAGGCTGTGGAGGATCTACAGGCGTGTTTGGACTCTACTGACTGGGATGTATTCAGGACTGCTACAAACAGTCTGGATGAGTACACAGAGGCTGTGACGTCATACATCAGCTTCTGTGAGGACTGCTGTGTTCCATCATGCACCAGGGTGAGTTACAACAATGACAAACCCTGGTTCTCAGCCAAGCTCAGAAGGTTAAGGTTGGATAAGGAAGAGGCCTTCAGGAGTGGAGACAAAGACAGATTTAAAGAGGCAAAGTACAAGTTTAGCAAGGCGGTGAAAGAGGCTAAACGACTGTACTCTGAGAAGCTCCAACACCAATTCTCAGCCAACGACTCTGCATCTGTCTGGAAAGGGCTTAGGCAGATCACCAACTACAAGCCTAAAGCCCCCCACTCCTTTAACGACCAACGCCTAGCCAACGACCTGAACGAGTTCTACTGCCGCTTTGAAAGACAGAGGGACAGTCCTGAAACCATCCCCCACAACACCTCCCAACTCCCACAGCTCCAGTGTTTCACCTACACCTCCCCCACCTCAGCAGGGGCCTGGGCATCTCCACCAATGCCCACCTTAAAGGTCCCCCCCTCCACGGTCCCCCCCTCCACCTCCCCACCCACCTCAGTGTTGACTCTTTCCATCCACGAGAGGGACGTCAACAAACTCTTCAGGAAACAGAATCCCAGGAAAGCAGCTGGTCCGGATTCTGTCTCCCCATCCAGCTTGAAGCACTGCGCTGATCAGCTGTCTCCAGTGTTCACAGACATTTTCAACACCTCATTGGAGACATGTCACGTGCCAGCCTGCTTCAAGACCTCGACAATAATCCCTGTTCCCAAAAAGCCAAGGACCACAGGACTCAATGACTACAGACCCGTCGCCCTGACCTCTGTGGTTATGAAGTCCTTTGAGCGTCTTGTGCTTTCACACCTGAAAGCCATCACCAACCCCCTCCTGGACCCACAGGTGGGAGGTTGACCAGCTGGTCACTTGGTGCAACCAAAACAACCTAGAGCTCAACGCTCTAAAGACAGTGGAGATGGTCGTGGACTTCAGGAAGAACTCAGCCTCACCTGCACCCATCAACCTCTGTGACTCCACAGTTGACACTGTGGATTCCTTTCGCTTCCTGGGAACTATCATCACCCAGGACCTCAAGTGGGAGCTGAACATCAGCTCTCTCATCAAAAAAGCCCAGCAGAGGATGTACTTCCTGCGGCAGCTGAAGAAATTCAACCTGCCAAAGACAATGATGGTGCACTTCTACTCCTCCATCATTGAGTCCATCCTCACCTCCTCCATCACCATTTGGTACGCTGCTGCCACGGCCAAGGACAAGGGCAGACTGCAGCGTGTCATTCGATCTGCAGAGAAGGTGATCGGCTGCAATCTTCCATCTCTCCAGGACCTGTTCGCCTCCAGAACTCTGAGGCGTGCAGGAAAGATTATGGCTGATCCCTCCCACCCCGGACAGAAACTCTTTGAGTCACTCCCCTCTGGCAGGAGGCTGCGGTCCATCAGGACCAGAACCTCCCGCCACAAGAACAGTTTTTTCCCGTCTGCTACTAGCCTTATCAACAAGGCCCGGAGACCCCCCCCGACACTCTGACTCCTCACACTCCTCCTCTGCCTCTACATGTCACATTATCATTACATCCTTTTTATGCGTTATATTAACGTCATTACTGTGTTCATTACTGTGAACTTTGCACTTTGCACTGTTACTCACTTCTGCCCAGTCATACTGCTCTTTACTGCTCTTTCTGTAGTGCTCTTTTCATCTTTAAAAACATTTATATACTGTGTATATATACGTTTACTGTTCACTTTAGAAAATTTTGTATGCTTGTTATGCGCCAATGACACCAGAACAAATTCCTTGTATGTGCAAATCGTACTTGGCAATAAAGCTCTTCTGATTCTGATTCTGATTCTGATCTAAATATGACTGTGTCTACATCTAAATATGACTGTGTCTAAATCAATCAAGTTTTAAAGGTTCATTCCACCTAATTTAAAACACGATGGCGCCGCGGGTGGTTGCCTCGGTGTGTTGGTGCGCGTTGTTTTGTCTTGTTTTGTGTTTTAACTCCGTTTTTTGCGATTCTACCCGGAGCTCTTTCACCAGAGAAGAGCTCATGAACATCAGGGTAACAACACCAGCGGACTTAGTTCCTACTTTTCTTCTCCCCACACTGGAAATTTTGGACATTCTGGTCAAAGGTGTGCTCACCTTTGTCCACGCAGTGAAACGCCTGAGGAGAGGGAAATGGGCCAGTGCGCTCGTGCGTCTTCACCAGCGCGGATTACGCACATCGCTACCGGGAATATTTCTCTCTAATGTGCGTTCACTGGCAAATAAACTGGATGAATTACAACTGCTGTTGGGAAAAAACAGGGACTTCTATTCATCGGCTGTTTTGTGCTTCACGGAGACGTGGCTGTGTGGATTAATACCGGACTGGCAGGTTTCCAACTCTACAGAGCGGACAGAGACACGGAACTTTCCGGCAAAACCAAAGGTGGAGGAATCTGTTTTTACATCAACAGTGGCTGGTGCAACGACGTGACAGTGATTCAGCAGCACTGTTCTCCTGACCTGGAATCTCTCATCATAAACTGCAAGCCTTTTTATTCACCCCGTGAGTTTGCTTCATTCATTCTGGTCGGTGTTTACATCCCACCGCACGCCAGCGTGCAGGACGCACAGCGCATGGAGCGGATCAACCCAGACTCTCTAGTTATTGTCCTAGGCGACTTTAACAAAGGAAACCTCACTCGCGAACTCCCCAAGTACAGACAGTTTATTAAATGCCCGACCAGAGAGGAGAACATTCTGGATCACTGTTACACCACAGTCAGGGATGCTTATCACGCCGTCCCCCGTGCTGCACTGGGACTCTCTGACCACGTCATGGTCCACCTGATTCCTGCTTACAGGCAGAAACTAAAGCTCTGCAAACCTGTAGTGAGGACATCAAAGAAGTGGACCAGTGAGGCTGTGGAGGATCTACAGGCGTGTTTGGACTCTACTGACTGGGATGTATTCAGGACTGCTACCAACAGTCTGCATGAGTACACAGAGGCTGTGACGTCATACATCAGCTTCTGTGAGGACTGCTGTGTTCCATCATGCACCAGGTTGAGTTACAACAATGACAAACCCTGGTTCTCAGCCAAGCTCAGAAGGTTAAGGTTGGATAAGGAAGAGGCCTTCAGGAGTGGAGACAAAGACAGACTTAAAGAGGCAAAGTACAAGTTTAGCAAGGCGGTGAAAGAAGCTAAACGACTGTACTCTGAGAAGCTCCAACACCAATTCTCAGCCAACGACTCTGCGTCTGTCTGGAAAGGGTCTGGAAAGGGCTTAGGCAGATCCCCAACGACAAGCCTAAAGCCCCCCCACTCCTTTAATGACCAACGCCTAGCCAACGACCTGAACGAGTTCTACTGCTGCTTTGAAAGACAGAGGGACAGTCCTGAAACCATCCCCCACAACACCTCCCAACACCCCCAGCTCCAGTGTTTCACCTACACCTCCCCCACCTCAGCAGGGGCCTGGGCATCTCCACCAATGCCCACCTTAAAGGTCCCCCCCTCCACCTCCACCTCAGTGTTGACTCTTTCCATCCATGAGAGGGACGTTAACAAACTCTTCAGGAAACAGAATCCAGGAAAGCAGCTGGTCTGGATTCTGTCTCCCCATCCAGCTTGAAGCACTGCGCTGATCAGCTGTCTCCAGTGTTCACAGACATTTTCAACACCTCATTGGAGACATGTCACGTGCCAGCCTGCTTCAAGACCTCGACAATAATCCCTGTTCCCAAAAAGCCAAGGACCACAGGACTCAATGACTACAGACCCGTCGCCCTGACCTCTGTGGTTATGAAGTCCTTTGAGCGTCTTGTGCTTTCACACCTGAAAGCCATCACCAACCCCCTCCTGGACCCACTGCAGTTTGCCTACAGAGGCAAACTTTTGGCAAGAAAGTTGAGACACTGTGGGAAACCGCACTCATAGCTCTCTAGCTAAGCTCTGTGGAATGGTCATTAATGCCTGAAAGGCTGTAAAGAAGTGGTTCGCACGTATTGGGAGAGCCCCTATTCCAGCAAAGTGTGGGAGGTAGTATTGACAGTGACCAAACTTGAAAATGCATTCCATGATCCCCCTACGTCATCCCGCTACATCGTCAGACACCGTTAGACGGGGAATAAAGATGAAAGTCTGGGGCGTGGTATTCAGTTGTCCAGAGCACTGCATGCTGACATTGTGGCAGATCTGTCGACGGATGGATTGCGCTTCACGGCCCTCCACGGCCCTCAGGGGCCACCCAAGAAAACTTGGGCATTTGGTTATTGCGCATTTCCACCGGCTCTACTCGCCTCGCCTCGCCACGCCACGGTTTAAGTAGCGTTTCCACTAGCATAGTTCCAGGTACTATTGCTATGGTACCACTAGCATGGTACCAGGAAGTTCAAAAGGAGGAGGAAAGAGGAAGGAGAGAGACACACAGAATGCGCAGCCAGCAGCAGGGGGAACCCTCCCTTTTCCGTCCCCCCCATAGATGATTTGCGATCAGCTGCAGCTTAAGTTTTATTTCGTTGGAGGTTACCGGCAGTCCTGTTTTCGGGTTTTGATCTCAAAGTATCTGTTTATCTTTTAGCGCTGGGTCGCTCGGCCCATTGCTGGGTTGGCCCAGACGCTACCTGTTTTTTATTCTTCTTGCCGGGACCTCCTTCGTTCCCTATTTTTGTCAATGACAACCTTTGTTAAATTAATTAACACCTTTTATGTGAGACTTGGCTGTGGCGTCCCTTATGTTCGGTCTCCTGCGAGCCATGCTTCATTCTTGAAAGTAGGCCATAATTGCATATTATATATTGCACACAGGCGCTGTCTAACCAGGGCTCACCAGATCCTCACTGACCACACCCACCCCCACCATGGACTGTTCTCCCTGCTGGCGTCTGGCAGGAGGTTCCGCAGCATCCGCTGCAGAACAAACCGACTCAAGAACAGTTTCTTTCCGCTGGCCATCAGACTGCTAAATTCCAAATAACAATTTAGCAGTCACTTTGGCTTTTAAAATCCTTTGTTCAGATTGACCTCAGTGACACAAAGTGACCACACAAGACAGCAGAGGACCAGCAGCTCCTGTGTCCCCGCAAGCTAAAATAACTGATTTTGGTTTGGTGTGGGAGAGTGAGTGGTTTACAAACTTCAGTTTCTGACCAATTCCAACTACCTGAAACTTTAAGGAGCCTCTCCAGCACCACACGCTGTCAAAAACCCCAAACTTATCCAGGACCTTTAAATCCAGAATTATATACAAACACATGATCAGAAAGTCTACAATCAAATATCTATATACATAGATACTTTATTCATCTCACAGAAATTCACACATATATATATATATATATATATATATATATATATATATATATATATATATACAAATCTATATATATATATATACATATACGTATATATATATATATATATATATATATATATATATATATATATATATATATATATAATACTATATAATATAATATACACATATTCCTTCATGAATATTGCCTCGGGTTAGAGAGTCATGAGTCGAGTGCAGCTTTAATTAAAATCTAAAAACTTTATTCTGTGTTCTATTGAAGTGGGAGTGGCCATCGTGGAATCATTCCAACTACAACTGGAATGCAGCAGAGAACAAACGTTTCGGTTTTGTTGAGTTTCCATTTTCAGTCTCCTTCCCTTGAGTTACCACCGTAACGGTACAGTCAGGGTGGAGCTTAAACACTGCATGTCACTTCCCTGTGACTGGTGTTTCTTTCACGTCCTCGGTCTGTCCTCAAAGACTGACTGTGTCTTGTTGGGCGTCATCCATCGCCCCCACACTCCGCCCACACCACTGTTCTCAGTCCAAACACAAGCCTGAACTGCACCATGATGGAAACATGACAGAGAGGCTGCCTGGTCCTCAGCTCACCGCAGAGTCAGCTGATCACCACAGCCAGCTGTCCAGGTGCTGGACGCAGTAACAGGACTGTTCTAAGATGGCCGACAGCTCGCGGTAACTGCGTTCCCTCCAGGTGGGGAGCAGCCTTTCGTTGTTGAGGGCCTGCAGCTTTGGTGTTCCCTCTCGCAGGACATTGTAGAGACACGGCCACCGGTGCTGGATCCTCAGCCGGGTCTTCCGGTCCAGCGTGATGCCGCGGACGATCTTCTTGGCTCGGAGCTCGCGCAGAGCAGGAAGCTTCAGGCGGCTGAAGACCAGACCTCGACTGGGAGACACGTCCAGGAATTCCAGAGACTGAGACTCCAGAGTGTAGGAGATCCCCAGGTTCCTCAGTGGTACCAGGACATGCAGTGTCAGCGACCTGAGGTTGGGCAGGGCTTTGGTTAGCGTGTGCAGTGTGGACGGCGTCACGCCTTTGAAGACCCAGAAGTATTTGAGCTCGAGGACTCGCAGCTGCTGGAACTGAGCGAGCAGCGACACCGACGTGTCTGACCAGTCGAAGTGGAGACGCATCCTGGAGACTCGAGGGCAGCTCTGGGTGAGTTTGGTCAGCAGGTTCTGGAAACTGATGACCTGTCCAATCACAGCAAAGACAAGAACAAGGAAGGAAGATGCAGCTTTAATTTTGAAATGTTAACGCTACAGTCCCTGACTGTCAGAACCTTTGATGATCTTTTGGTAACTTGTAGCTATAATTCTTCAGCTTGTCTTCTAACTAATTTCTAACTGTAATATTTTAACTATGGTTTGGCTAACCTGCTGTGTGTTAGCATGCCCCTCCCCCCCCCGCGACAGTTCAGTTCGGGTTTTTGTTTTTTTCCCTTTTCCATTAGGAACAGAAACAAAAGAACCCTTCACCTAGGGGTAGTACCACAGTAAGGTACGGTCAGGGCGGTGCTAGACCCACGACAGAACCAACTTAGCACCGCCTCTTTGTGGAGTTCTAGCTCCTGATTGGATGAAGAGGACTTACAGTCAGAGATCAGAGTAAAACACTGACCTGATCCATCTTGGTGATGCTGTCCTGGTGTGAGCTGGAACTCGGGTGGACCCGGAGGTCCAGAGGCTCCAGGAGTGTGAAGGTCCAGTTCAGGTCCAGGTGGCTGAGGTCTCTGCAGTGGACATTGTCCAGCAGGTGGCTCAGCAGCTCCCCCCACTGGTTGCAGTGGTCCCCAAGGTCGAAGCTGGCCTTGAGCGTGAGCAGACTGGCCCGGCGGGAGATGAGGTGGTGGGTGTAATGGTGGACCCAGGCTTTCCAGCGCTCAAACTCACGGTTGGAAACCAGCAGCCCCTCCTGACCCAGGTGGAAGACGCCGCGGCGGGAATAGTCGGCCACTCGCCACAGCTTCCAGGAGCGGACGAGACGACTCCAGCTCAGACTCACTAGTGCGCAGCTGCACTTGTCCACCTCGTTCAGGAAGGACAGCACGTGCAGCTGACACTCCACCGGCAGGAAGTGGAACGGGAAGACGTCGTCCGCTGCTTTCCTGCGACTGCTCACAGGAACCAGCGGCCTCTTCCGTGGCGACATGGCGACAGAGGAAGTAAGAACAGTCACTGGTAGAGGTCAGAGGTCAGCGGCAGCACCTAGAGATTTCTGCTCCCACATAAATGACTCGAGTCTGGAGAAGTTTCAAGAAAACACATCATTGTTATCGTTGTTATTATTGTTATTAGTTAGTTTGTTGTTCATCAACAACAGTCACATGACACATCGGTTAGTTTGTTAAGAATCACACTGCTGTGTGGAAGGATCACCTGTGTGGGGAGGGGTTTCAGTGAGGGGAGGAGTTTATTTCAGGCCCAGGTGTGTTCAGCCATATTCTGTTTGTTGAAGAAAACTCAGGTTTGTATTGAGGACACTGCAGTGAGACATTCAACAAGATTCTCGTGAGTCATGTTCACATTGATTTTAATACATTCATACACTAGTGTGTGTGTGTTGTTAACTTGTTGTTAAATAATCGCTACATTCATGGATTTAAGAAGGGTTTACGATATCTGCGTCATGTCCACGCGCCTTTATCTCACTGTGAGACAGACTTTTGTAAAGCACGCACACGCACGCACACACACGCACGCACACGCACACACACACACACACACACACTGCTGCCTCCATCTTTCATGAAGACTTAACTAAGTGACACAAAGTGACCACACGAGGCAGCAGAGGACCAGCAGCTCCATGATGGTCACGTGACACACATCTGGTCACTGTTATCGCGACATTGGTGTTATGAAGTTAGCTTCTCAGTTAACGTACAAACACTTTCCCACATTAACTGTGTTACTGTCATTATTGTAATTATAAAGTGAACAAAAAATAAGTATATTTACCTTTTAGTTAAACATGCTTGGACCTCGGTTAAAGGCTAACCTGCTAGCAGCTAACAGGAGCAGACAAAGGAGCTTTCTTTCTTTATTTATTTAACGCTTTTGACCGCGCGCTGGTTCATGAATGTGTGGATAGATGTCGTTTATTATCTGTAATAAACCGTGAAAACGCTCACATTAACGACACAAAACAAACAAATACACGGAGAAACCGCAGCTCGCAGTAGTTTAGCTGCTCAGCACTCGAACAGCTGAGCTTTGTTATGGTTGTGGCTCGGTGCTGATGACGTCATCAAAATGAGCCCGGGGGTGTGTTTTGCGCACCGGCGCTGTACCAGCGGGCGGGGTTAACACTCAAACTTTAGGAGCGAATAAATAATGACATAAACTGCGAGCTTTTCTGTTGTTCTCCTGGATTTAAACATGGAGGGAGGAAGAGCGCCCCCTATGGCAAAGTGCTGT
This sequence comes from Solea senegalensis, assembly GCF_019176455.1. Lineage (NCBI taxonomy): Eukaryota > Metazoa > Chordata > Actinopteri > Pleuronectiformes > Soleidae > Solea > Solea senegalensis. The sequence continues at coordinate 691,773 of NC_058030.1, forward strand.
TTGTTTTCATGTAGATTTGTGAGGCATTCTTTGAAAGTTAGTTTGATAAATAATGACATGTTTAAAGTAGGAGGGGACACAAAGAGGAATTATTATATTATTAATAATGTTAAATAAAACCTTTGTAGAGGAAGAACAGATGGTGTCGTTCATTTCTCTACACTTTTAATGTTTACCATGGTTGTTTCTTGTACATATTTAATTCTCTTTCATTATTTCTACTTTTCTACAGCGTTGTGATTTGTGACTGCTGTAACACCGCAAATCTCTTAATGTATGTATTAATATTCTTATATTTTATTAATATTTTTGTCTTATTTATATTCTTATCTTGCTCCAGTTGTGGTAATGATGATGTTTTTCCACCAGCAGGTGTCACTGTGGAGTTACCGGAGTGTCTCGCGTCTCCTTCATCAAATGCTGACGCAGCACTTTCCCTCACATGTCGATCACGTGTCCACCTGTGGGCGTGGCTACGGGAAAAAACAAAATTCCAGGACAAACAAACAAATAATTATTGATTGGAGAACATGTGAGTGTGACGTCATTCTTTAATTTTCCTGCAGCTTCTTCTCGTTATTTATGTGTGTGTGTGTGTGTGTGCATGCACATGTATATATGTATGTGTATATATGTACATATGTGTGTTTATGTATATATATATATGTATATATATATATATGCATATACAGTATATGCATATATATATATATATATATAAACATGTGTGTGTATAAATATGTGTGTATATACATATATGCGTGTATATATACATATATGTGTGTATATATACATACATTTATTCACATTATTAGATTTACGATGTAAAATCAAACTTTATTTAAATGAAACCTTTCATTAAAAAACATATAAAACACGTGATCGTCGTTTGTTGACGCCGGAACGTTCAAATGTGACACATGTTCATGTTGCGTTCACGGTTTTGATTGTTGCGTTTTAAAAGTTTTGATTATTTGTTGAAAATGGCTGAAAAAATGTAGACGTTCGGGATTTAAACCCTGTGTGAAGATGATGTTGACATAATAACAATAATAACTAGTAAATTCAACGGAAGTCGCAGTGATTTTATCATATTTTCCTGGTTTTCCGTGAATCAGATGTGTCCGACGGCCCATGAAGGCAGCACCTTGTTTATTTACGTTCCGCGAGGGAATGTCCCGGCCAGCCAATCAGAGAGACGAAGGGTCACGGGCGTGTCATGTGACCACTCCCCCTGCCTGCCGTGTCCCCGCCCACAGACGTGTAAACGGGCGCGTAGCTCAGACTCGGTTCATTCGTCTCCTCCTCCTCCTCCGCTTCTGCTGCACGAACTGATCCACGAGGACAAAAGAGACAAAATAAAGACTCAAACACACCGCAGTGACTCTGTAAACCCGACATCAAACAGAGGGGCGGGGTCGTCCAGCTTCTTCCTCCATTTTCTCTTCTGTGTCCTTTAAAAAAATAAACCATGAAAACCAAATTCATCCACGGGGTTTCCTCGTCTCGCTCCATGTCGCTGGGGCTCGCGGTCACGGAGAACGAGCTGCAGGTGCAGCCTGACGCCCGCGAGCACGAGTGGAAGGAGCCGCAGCGGCCCGAGCCGCAGGCCGAGCCGGACACCCGGCAGAGGGCGTGTCTGTGGTGCAGGGAGTTTCTTCACGGAGCGTGGAAGAGCGTGGACGAGAGCGACTTCCACATCGCCGTCATCAGGTACACGGCGTTCACGCGCCTCCTTCTCACAACTAACTCTTTCATGGAAATTAAAGGGATAGTTCATGTGGCGTGAGGTCACGTGGTTTAGCGCCCCCTGCTGCTGAGAACCAGACAGGAAACGGAAGTTTGTAAAGAACTCACTCTCCCACAGCAACCCCATCACAGGAGCTGTTGATCCACTGCTGCTTTTGAAATGTCAGTGACTCAATGTGACCACACGAGGCAGCAGAGGACCAGCAGCTCGACTCACTGATTTACTCTGTGAGCTTTGGTGTGGGAGAGTGAGTGAGTGAGTGAGTGAGAGTTCTGTCATTTTTCAGCTGATGAAAATCTTTAGCTGCAGCCTTAATAATAACAATAATATTAATATTAACAATAATAATAACTATAATAATAGGACACTTTTCTGCAGAGGAGGTCTGAGCAACAAGCTCTTCCTGTGCAGTCTCTCTGACAGCGTGGACACAGTTGGGGACGAGCCGAGGAGCGTCCTGCTCCGTCTCTACGGCGCCATCCTGCAGGTGAGTGCCACGTCTCACACACACACACGACAAAGCTCACAGAGTAAATCAGTGATTTTAGCTGCTGGTCCTCTGCTGCCTCGTGTGGTCACATTGTGTCACTGAGTTAAGTCTAAATTAAAGATATGAAGACATTTGAACTCAGTGATGGAGGCAGCAGTGTGTGTGTGTGTGTGTGTGTGTGTGTGTCTGTCACATGGTGATGCCCCCCATGGTTCTGTACATGCATGTGTTCTGTGTCGTAGGACAAACCTTCCCCAAAGGAACAAAGTCTTGAGCTCACTAGTTCCTAGGTGAACTTCTCCAAACATGACGGTACAGTATGAGATCTGTGACGTGTCCACACACACACACACACACACACACACACACACACACACACTCTGCTGTCCACAGACACCGCGGGGTCAGCGTGGGGTCAAAGCTCATCCTGTTGTTGTGAGTGAGACACGAGGAAGAGGACGTGACTCTTCTTCACTGATTGGCTGTTTGACCTCTGACCTCTCCACTGACCTCTACAGGCTGCAAACATAGCAGCACTTTGGTTACGAGGGAGTGATTTTATTTACGACTCATATCGTACAAGTGTTTATCGCGATGTTAGCGTATTATCGGCCTCTGCACATTTACGACACAGTGACGTCCTCGCTCGCTCACTCGCTGACGTGCATGGATGAGTTTAGTTCATGTGTTCATCATGATGTCTTCATTAAGTATTGACTACAGTCTGTGTCTCACCAGCACATGAGCCGTTAGCTTTTATTGCTCCTTTAAAAACGCCGTGTCCTTCGCCGTGGCAACGGCTGCTGCCGTGTCATCAAAAGCCCGACATGAGTCAGGAAGTCTGAGCGCTCAGGAACTAATGACTCAACAGAGGGAACAGTGTTTCTGGGGACGTGTGAGGACATGTGGGGACATGCTATGGTAACACCTGTCGTCCACAGCTTTACAAACACTTTTATAAAAACAAATGTTCCACATGTGATTTTATGATTTGTCTCTGCTTCAGGAACTACAACCCCGTCACAATAAAAGCATCTGTGTGGAACTCAAACCCCGTCTACAGATCCTCTCATGTCTACATGTCCTCTCATGTCCACATGTCCTCAGTGTCTGTGAACTGGTTCTGTACGGTCTGCTGTGGCGGCGTGGTGGACAGGTGGGTGTTGGCGCTGATGTGCAGCCTCACAGGTGTTTATGGACACTCTTGTCTTTGTCTCTTGTTGACAGATGTCCTGCAATAAAGGAGACACCCGACTGTCCAACAAAGAAAATCACGTCCAGGTGAGTGACCTGACGTCTGTCCACTGACCTTTGTCTCTGTGTGACACACACACACACACACAGTTGGATGAACAGGAAGTCTCATGTCTGACTCTGTGTGATGGGGGGCGTGTCCACACGGCCGTAGACTGAAAGAACAGCTGATGCTGAGGCTCCACCCCCCCCCAAGCTTATCTCACTGTTGTGTGTGAGTGATGGACACCACCAGAGATTATTCTCCAGAGCTGAGTCAGTGTCACATGACAGTGAGGTGACGAGGTCAAAGGTCACACACACACAAAACATATTGATGACACATTTACAAGGTTCATTGAACGCATCAACACACTGACCTCTGCATTATTTTATTAATATTTGACAGATTGTGTGTGTGTGTGTGT